>NW_006198962.1:442497-455857 GCF_000334495.1 Tupaia belangeri chinensis
CTCAGCATTAACCATTACCCACAGACTGTGTCGCAGACTCGCTGGGCACAAGGCCCAGGAGACTGCGCCCCAAGGCCTGGCAGCCTCTGTGTTTTCCGTAGACGTTTGCTCAACCCACGCAAAGCATCTTACATTGTTTGAATAAACCGCTGAATCAGCTAGTATTCTCTTTGTAATTGTGACTTCTTAAAAATAAAATGTACCATATTACCCATTTTTAAATGTACTTTGAGTCGTGTTCAGTCTACTTGCTTTGTCACTGTGAAACAGACCTTCAGGACTTGATCATCCTGCAGACCCAACAGGCCGAATCGTTAGACGACTCCCCCTGCCCCTCCCCCAGCCCCCAGAAACCACCCTTCTGCTGTTTCTAAGAGTCTGACCACCCCAGGGACCTGTATAAATGGAAATCATATAGTATTTACTTTTTGATGACCAGCTCATTTCACTTAGCTTAGTGTCCTCGAGATTCATCCACACTGGGGGAGATGAAGGCTGAAGAACATTATCACATGTGCACACACACACACACACACACACACATGCCACATTTTCTTTCTCCAGCAGTTTCTACCTTTTCTATCTCTTGATTATTGTGAATTAGTCTCTGCTTTTAGTTCTTTGGTAGGTACACCCAAAAGTGGAATTGCTGGTAAATCAGTTTCTATGCCTTTGCCTGGAAAGAAAGAAAGAGAGGGCGAGGGAGAGGGAGGGAGGAAGAGGGAAAGAAAGCAAGCTTCTCAAGCTGATTAACCCACAAGGACACGCATAGGTAGCTGTAACTGTACCTCGAGAGGCATGGCGGGCTCATCCACAGTCACATGTGAGCACCTGAACCGATCACTGCAAACACGGGGTCACCACGCACCCATTGGCTTACACCAGGATTCACAGACCAATTGCCAGCAGGGTGGAGGGACTGACCAAGTTTGTTTGGATGATCAGGGTTCATGGCCCACACAACCAGCTGCTCAGCAGAGGGAAAGGGGAAAGGATGCAGAGAATTCCTGTCCTTCTCTCCTGAGGTACAGCCTAGGAGGCAGAGACTGTTACTGGTGACCTCAGGCACCTTCCTTAACCTCTCTGTGCCTGAGTTTCTCTTTATTGAAAGAAAAGATGGTTTTGAGAGTTAGAAAGCATTTAGTACAATGATCAGCACTCAACAAATCTTACTATGAATATGGCTACAATACAAAACAAGGGAAATTATGCATTAAAGTCTTCATTTCTGCTTTTTTTGAAAGAGAGGTATAGGGCAAAACCAGATTTTCTGCATGAAACCAAGAGTGGGCCGCAATAGCAGTTGCCACGTGTGAAGGGTGTAAGTACATCGGGCCTCCCAGGACACTGTGCCACTCCTGGCCTCAGGCTCTGTCTCTTGCTAAGGTCCCTGGACTCCTGCAGGTATGTCATTTAGGCTCCCCTGATTAGTCACTCTGGAGAGATTGGCTCAAACCCTCATTTTAAAAAATCAGAATAATGGGAGATTCTGCAGTCAAATCAGTCTTTAATAAAATGTTAAGTTTTCTATTTCTTAACTCACACAAGTGACGCAGGCTATTTTTGTCTTCTTCCTTATGATACTAAATAACTGCATACTGCCTTTGAGAGAAGGCCTAGTGCGTGCCCTGTGACAGCTTGCGAAGATCAAGTGCCTAGGCGAGGGCTCCCCCTCCTCGGGGTGTCCTGAGTCATCTGTGTCCTCTCTCTTCTTCAAAGCCTGCTCAGTTGCAGGTCTTCAGCAGACACAGGCCACAGAGTCAAATTGCCATTGTGGTTACTCCGGGTGTGGCCCAGAACTCGCCAGAGGTGTCTCAGTGCCTCTTCCAGGATAGCCAAGGGGGATCACCTGGGTCTCCTACTGCCACCCTCCCAGATGAGTCCCAAGTGCTGGCCAGGCCCGACTTCTATGATAGGCAGGTTCAAGGTGCCTCAGAGGACACCCTGAGCTGTGCTTCTGGCTGATGAGAGAAAGATCATTCTCCCCCGTCTCGTGCTGACCGGGAAGTGCCCATGTTTCAATGTGGTGATGCCACGGAAGTAACTAAGCCATGCTGCTGTCTAGGAGCACATTGGCCGGTGTGTCTGCTCGGGAAGTGGCCCAATTTAGCTGAGATTTCTGGATGGCTGATTGGCCACCTCAGAGAAAGCACAGGTGACAATTAGAAGCTTTTCTCCATGTCTCAGCAGGCAGGTGGTGCCGGGACCGGGCTTGGGCTCTGACGTAAGCCTTTGCCCTACACTCAGGCTGCCACTCAGGGTCTGACCCAGAGCTCAGGATTACAGGATTATGAAGGCTTGGGCCAGGGCGGAGCACAGCTGCTCCTTCAAGCAAGTGTCCTTGGAGACAGCGCCTGCCTCCTCGCACAGGCACGAGTTAGGAAGAAAGAGGAACAGCGGCGACACAAAGCTCGGTGGTGCTGAAGCCTCATGGGCAGGTCCCAGGTTTGTGTCCTGAGGTCTTTCTGTGTGCCGGGCACTCAGGAGCCCATGGTTCAGGGCTGCCAAGTCTGAGGGGGGTGGGGTCAGGTATGAGGATCTTGTTGGGAGAGCCTGTCTTTCTGCCTCTCTCTCTCTTACGGAAGGAATAAATGAACGGAAAGAAAGAACAAAAGAAAGGAGGGGAAGGAAGAAAAGAAAAGAGAGGGAAAGAAAGGGAAAGCCGTGGAGAGGAAAGGCCTGGTGAGCTCTGTTGTTAAGCCGTACCAAAACGCACGCTGGCTCTGCTTTCGGGCGCACACTGGGACAGCAGTGTTTTAGACGGGGAGGAACCAAGTATTTGACAATTGCTAAGTGTATGTTTTATTTTCTGAAGACGTTCAAAGCATGAGAAGGGTAATGAAACATTTCTAAAATTAGGACTATTTTAATCCTCCCTGCTGTGTAGCTTTAATGGAATAGATATATTGTACACACGCACACACTCACACACACACACACACACACACACACACACACAGTCGAGACAGGTGACGATGTTCAGTGAATGGGGAGCCATGTACAGTGGTGGTCCCATAAGACTGGAACAGGCTGTACCGTGCAGCCTCGGCGTGTAGGAGGTGGTGCCATCTAGGTATGTGTAAATACACTCAGGGATATTCACACAATGGAATCACCTGAGAACACTTCTCTCAGAACATACCTAGAGACAGGGGAGAGAAGCCGGTGAGGAGAGACTTCTTACAGGCTTTGACTCACGGGGGGTGATCGCGGGGCCCAAGAAGCATCATTGTCTGCCATCTGCAAGCTGAAGACCCAGGAAATCTGGTAATAAGTTCGGTCTGAGTCTGAAGATCTGAGGACCAGGAGCGCTGATGTCCAAGGGTAGGCAAAAATGGATGGCCCAGCTCAAGCAGAAAGAGTGGCTTCACCCTCTCTCTGACATTTTGTTCTTTTTGGCCCTGAATAGATTGGAGGATGCCCTTGACACTGGTAAGGGCCATCTTCTTTACTCAGCCTGTCAATGCAAACGCCAGTCTCTTCCAGAAACAGCCTCACAGACATACTAAAACAATGTTTTACCAGCTATCCAACCATCCCTTAGCCCAGTCAAGTCACACACCCACTCCTCGTCAGCTTAACACACACTCATATGCGTTTCCTTACTCGATATTTCATCTCCAGATAGAGACGGAACAAGGTCATAATTCCAGTTACCGTGGTCCCATTATCCTGCATACAGCTGAAAATGCACTAATCCCTCCCTTAGAAGATAAGGCAAAGTCCTGAGTGATGTTTACTCTCAGATATTTTCTAATTTACACACTCTGATGTAAAATTAGCAACTTTGTTACATATTAAGGGAATAAGAGGAAAGAAAATAAAGATATGTGTTTAGGATATTGTATGCACACCGACATTCATAACCGAATAAGTAGGAAAATTCATGACAAGTACAGTCCTCATTTCGGTATCTGGTCACATGGTCATGGCTCGTGTTTACAACTACCTTTTACTGGGCCCAGCAGGTGATGGAGTGGTAACGGCGCTGGACTCTCACACTGCTGGCTGCAGTTGGAGTCCCAGACCCAGCAGCTGGAAAATCATGCTGGTGCATATGCGTGTATACCCAAAATCCCAGGAGCAGAATGTAGGAGAATGGACTGTGGCAGGGCCATCCCCCTGGGGGCTGATTTCTGTTTCTCTCTGGTGAGTGCATTCACCCTATGAAAGAAAGAAAAGAAAACGATCTTTTACTACTGTTGCGTATGCCATTTTCTTGTGCAAGCACTTCAGCTGATCATGGTCCTTTACCCAGTGGATGGCTCAGGTCATCCATCCTGAATGGTCTGGGCCATTTGTGGTCCTGATGGATTGAGTAACAGTGGTTTTCCATCGGCCCAATCACAGGGCATGGCAATACTAATAGATCCCCTAAGGGATTACCTCTATTCCAGACATACTTTTATATTTTTTAGAGAGAGATTTTTTGCTATATGGTGCATGCACTTCTAGAGAGACAGAGACAGAAAGCGAGAAATCATGGCCCAGAGAAAATGGCCACACCACAATCCCTTCTCCTCCATTCTCCTCTCAGAATTTTGGCACCCACACACAGGCATCTGGCATGAGTTTCAAGCCACCAGCTCCAGGACTTGAACTGTGGTCAGCCATGTGGGAGTTCAGTGCATTAACTTAACCACTGTGCCACCTGCTGTCCCCTCAGACATACTTTTCTTAATCTCATTGAGGAATATCATTTCAGTTTCCCCTAGGTAGTCTAGAACAGTCACCCTGGCGAGCTCTGTAACTCCTTGCTTAGCCTGATGACTTGGAGGCATGGGGTGCTCTGAGTGCTTGGGGAGCTGTCTTACTTTCCCACCCAGTGGACTCGCTGCCACGTCTCCTGGTAGATGCATTCCTTCCTCTGGAACTAAGACCTCTAGGCCAAAAGAACAAAAAGTCATGAGAAGGGAGGCAAAAGTTTTGCTAGTGGGTCACCAAGGTAATCATGGTGTCACTCCCATTTCCAGCCCCCTGATGTTTTGAGTAGATCCTGACTGTCAGAGAATCAGCACCACATACTGGGGAAAACTGATGTACAGAACATTCACAGCCTCTGGGGACCCCCCTCAGCCCTGCAAGGTACTGCCACCTCGCTGTGCTGGAACTGAAGTTCAAAGACCATCCCACTTTTCTATCAGCTGGCTGTGTTAAGATGCGAGGGAGCATAAAAGCAGTGAATTCAAAGGCCATGGTGCAGGGCCACACTTGTCTAATGTGAAGTGAGTGCCTTGACGAGAAACCATGCTTTGTGGAGAACCAGGATAAGGCGTTCTGTATGTCCATGGATGGACAGACAGGTTGGGATGGGGTTGTGTGTGTGTGTGTATGAAGAAGCAGTTGAGAAGCTATCATCCCTAGTAAGCAGGTCCCTACATACAGGAGCCTCTGCTTAGATAATCACGCAGAAAACAAGACATTCAATCATGGGAAACATGCTGGTATTCATGTACTTAGCAGCCTGGTGCAAGAGGACATTGCGACAGGTCCGAGAATGGCCCAGGCTTTCCAGTAGACTGGAGTGAGAGTGTGAGCTTAAGGCAGGAGTGACTTGTGGGAGGCACACAGTTGTGGCAGACCTGTCATGAAGGCCATGCTCTCAGACACTAGCCAGGGTGATGCATCCCCATCCCCACCTGACGCAGGCTTCAGGGCACTAACTTGAGGAGTGCTGTGCATGCCTGAGCAGTGAGCAAGGTGGGCCACCCTGCACAGAAGTAGAACTCCAGATCTCACCAGAGCTACAAAGAGTTGCAGTGGAAGGCATTACCCTTGGGTGGTTTTGCTAGATGGGCTGACTACTTGCTTTACCTGTGTTACCGCATGTGGTCTCCCTACAGCTCCCTGAATGAGTGGTGGCTGTTACTCTTACCCCCATTTTACAAATGAGAACATCATAGCCTATGGAGACATAGACTTTGCTCAAGGCCAGGAGGGATCCCCACAGTGTACTTAATTGTTTAAATAAACACAAATGACGTAGAGGGAAAGATGTGTCCAGCTGGCCCTGTTTCCTAGTGGTTAAGGGGGCCAGATTCCACATGGTGAGCTGTAGTTCTAATCCTGGTCCTGGCAGTTTGAAAAACATTTCAGGCGCATGTGTATGTGTGTCGCAAACCCTAATGGGATAGAGAAATGGAGGAGAAGGGATTGTGGCATGACCATGCTCCATGGCGTGGGGGGATGAATGCTTTCTGACTCTGGGTCTTTGTCTTTCTATCATGGGTGCACGTGCCCTCTGCCAATTAAAAATATGTCTTAAATCTGTTAAGTATAAAATATATAAACATTATAGTGGGCTGATATGGCTAATTTTCTTCACACATTTAAGAAAATCTGGGCACTAGCCAGGTGGTGTGGTAGTTAAGGCAGCTATATCTCACATGGCTGGTTGCACAGTTCAAGTCCCAGACCCAGAAGCTTGAAAAACACACCAGGCATATGTACATGTGTGTGTGCCCCAAGTTCTTAGAGGAGCATGGAGGAGAAGGGATTGTCGTTGGCCGTACCCCTTGTGGGGTGATTTCTCACTCTCCCTCTTTTTCTCTCCCCTTGTCTCTCCCTGGCGAGTTCACATGCTCTTTAGAAAAAAACTTTAAAAAGGGAGGGAAAAGAAATTTTTTTGACATTAATCCCAAAAGCTTCTTTAAAAAAAAAAAAAAAAAAAAGACTAGAAGGAAGAGCAACCAAATATAAACCCTGGTTACCTTGGGGATGATCCTTTCTGTCCCAATTGCTTGTGCTTTCCTGGCCTTCTATACTAAGAAAAAAGAAAAGAAACTTCATTTTAAAACCCAAAGGAGTCCTAAGAGAAAACTCCTGGTAAAACAGGGTTTTGGTATGGGTGTCTCAGAGTCTAAGAAAGAGGTGGGGTATGGCTGGCCATCCTTTCAGGAAAGGGAGGATGCCATGATTCCTGACTTGCCAGGGGGGCCGCGTCCACCTCTTAGTCCTGGGGCTGACCCTAGAAAACCTGCGGTGGAGCCTCTGCATATCATGCAGGTTATTTTCGGTATTGGTGGGTTTTGCTGAGGTGAGTGTTTTCTGGCCAATAAAGTCAAGTTATTTTGGGCCACCATAATTGTGAGGTAGACAGGTGGTTTGTGTGTGAAACGTTTAATTTACTGGCTGTGTAGTCTGTTGACTTTGGATAAGGCTGGAAACAATTCTATGCAAGTTTCCCAAAAAGCTGGGCTCCAGTGCAACTCTTCATTGTCACACGTACATCCACGTTACCACACCCATGTCACCATGGCAGGCTGGGCTTTGGCTAGGGGGTGCTAGGGGGAATCATGGTGTTACTTTCCAGGCTTGTTTATGCTAACCACTTCAGAGTATTTGAGTGGCTTTTAGGTTGCGATTTTGCTGTGTACATGAGTCCATGTCGCAGAAAAACACAATGTGTAAGTGTTGTCATTAGCCTCCTAAGCTTTCCTCCATCACTTTCGATGGTTTATTAGTGTCCTGTGAGTTCTAAAATGATTTAGAAGGGGACTTACCTTGAACCAGGCACCTATTGTATTATTCTTTCAGTGTTTATATATACTATATTATATGTGTGTGTGTAATATATATATATATATGTATTATGATATATATCATATACTACACACATACATATACAAGTGTGTGTGTGTGTGTGTATGTGTGTGTGTATTAGACCAAACCCAGGTAGCAGTTTGAATAAGTCATCTTCATAGAAGTCTATGCTATTTAACTTGTCCCAAACTTCAAGCCATTAATACACATGATTATTAAGGCAAAATTAACTAAATTGGCCAGCCTACCTGATGGCGTTAAGGGTGCAGGCAGAGGTGCTGATGGAGAAATATGAGACACATTGCCTTGGGAGACTCAGACTTCACCTCTGCCATTGCTCCAGGCTTATTTTCCCCAGGGAACTTTCAGAAGCATCTGTAGCTAGCTTTGCAACAGCCCTTTCGTCACCTCTGACTTGGCGTCTCAGGGCTGAGTCTTGTCTAGTTTCTCCAGCATCTTAGGGTCCCCTCTGCTTCCTCTCTGCACCTGTGGTCCCTCGTTCCTCCTGCTTCGCTCAGCGCTCCAGGCTCTCTACTCCCTCCTCTCCCATATTCTTTTTCCTCTTTGTTTTGGGCATAGTTTATGAACATTTGGGATACATTTTGCTTTTGCAAATTACTTTCTCACTCTGTCTTCCTGAAACTATTATAATACCGTTTCCACAAGTAATTATTTCAGCTCAATTTCTGTCAGGAAGACAATGTCACTGTCACTTTGTCAAGAGCATTTTGGGGCAGATTTGCATGGCACGAGAGACTTTGGAAGCGCACTGAATGGGAACTGGGATCTGCTAATTTAGGAGAGAGGAGACTAGCCCTGTTCTTTCAGGGCAGGAACCAAAATGGCCTCTTTATCACTCCAGTGCCTGGTGTTGGGGACATAGCTGTTGTTGAAATATGGCAGGAGTAGCTTTAGTGAGACAAGCACAGACAATCACCTGGGGATGTAAAGTTGCAGTGTAGAAGAGTGAGCTGACCAGCTGGCCAGGCGAGGTGTTGAAGGAAGCCTTCCCAAGAGTGGTCCACACCACTGACCTCACACCACCTGGGAACAAGAGAGACACATGGCCCTTGGGCCTCAACGCTGACCTGCTGAGTCAGAAGTACATGGGGGTCTGGGGGGCAGCTGGACAGTCTGAACAAGCTTTGCAGGGGGTTGTGACGTAGGCCAAGTTTAAAACTCACTGTTCTCAGAGACCTTGGGGGTTTGTGGGCAGCCAGCCAGCTAGGCCCAGGGCCTGCCAGTGCTACCTGTAACTGTCCACACAGTGCTGGCTCTGAGCCACGCCAGCTCCTCCACTTCTCATCTCAGTTTTCTTCACTAAGGCCTTGGAGAGGGAGATGCAGTTGACGGGTGAAGACGTTACGAGGTGTGTTTCACTCAGCCACCAAGGGACTTAACACCAGCTGGAAAGATACACTGTGAGGGCACAGGGAAGAGTAGGCATTGCAACTGCAGGGAAGAAAGGCGAGCAGTGCACCCACCAGGCAGGCTTCATGGAAGAGGAGGGATGGAGCTGTCCTTGCAGGAAGGTGAAGACCTCGAGAGAAAAGGGTCTTTTCAGAGACTGTGACATAAAAGGACGTGTCACAGCCAGCCCTGAGACCATGCGGGTGCTTGCTTCTGTCTCTGGAACCTTCTCTTCCCTTGTCTTCTAACAGTCTCTCCCACATGGTTGCCTGTCTGTCTTTTACAATTTGCCCAAGTCTCCTGCCCTAACGGAGGAAAGGTGTTGAGCCTGGACAGTTGGGCAACCTTTTCCCACAGCTGAAACGGGGAAGGCTATGGAAGGAGGACATGTGGTGAGTCAAAAGGTACATTTCCAGCATACTATGAGTTACATGCCCTGAAAACCTCTTCTCCTACAAAGCCTCTTGAAATGCCCAGTGTTTACACATTTTAATGCAAATTGAGTTAGCAAGAGAGCAAATAAATTTGCACAAATAAATTTCTACATTGGGTAGAAAACGAGGAGGAAATCATTAAAAAAAAAAAAAAGATTGAGAGACAATTAGCTTGCCTTAGTCTTCTAGGGAGGGTGGAGCTGGTCTCATTTCCCGGGGGCCTGTGTTGAGGCTGCCAGACCAGGCTGCGGGCTCACCCAAGATACAGAGGTGAGCAGGACCACCGGGGTCATTCCTCAAAGAGGAGGAGCAGGACAAGCAGCACCAGCACAGGGAGATGTCATGGGGAAAGTCAGAAAGGCACCCATGTCTAGGCCAGTCTGTGACTGCCTCGACTGAACTGAACCACGTGGGCATCTTGAGGACCAACTGCCTGAGCGAGCCTGAGAGAGGAAGACACACGTGGGTTTGGGTGGGCCTCAGCAGGGAGAAGAGAGCCTGCACGCCAAAATGGAGTGCCCTGTGGAAAGGGCAGTTTTACACAGGTTGGTGGGAGACAGACGCATGTTTTTGGTAGATTTTACAGATGGTAAAACTTAGAAAAGCATCGATAAGAAAATAAAGGACAGGGCCGGACAGGGCTCTGCAAGGCTGGCCCAGTTTCCAATTCTGTTCAGAGACTCCCCTGAGCATGCTAGATCATGCGTGCCCAGACCCAGGGCTGGCTGAAACGGGCATGCGCAAACACCAAGACCCGATTGGGAGTGCTGTCTCTCTGTCTGTCTCTTTCTCTGTCTCTCTTAATCATGGAGTAAGTAAATAAACAAAGGGGAGGGCCTGTAGCCCTAGTAGTAGTTAAGGAGCTGGATCCCACATGACCGACTGCAGCTCAAATCCCAGACCCGGTGGCTTAAATACATGCCAGGCACGTGCGCATGCATTTCCAAAATCCCAGCAGGATGGAGAAGGAAGGACTGCAGCATGACCTCACCCCATTGCCTGGGCCTTGTCCCTCTCCCTCCTCTTCTCTCTGGCTAGCACTGGTGCCCTCTGACTATTGCAGAGGAGGGGGGAAGAGGAGATACAAAGAACTAGTCAAGAAAGAACATCATAACTTACGTTTTGTTTTGTTTTTAAATTTGCCAGAAGGCACATGTATGTACTTGCTGAAGGAAGAGAGAAAGAAATAGAAAGTGAGACCCTGTCAGGTGTGGTTACACCACAATCCCATCTTCATTCTTCTCTTGGGACTTTGGGCACACACATACACACCTGGCATGATCCTCAGGCCACTGGGTCCGGGAATCGAACCGTTCAGTTGGTCACATGATATCCAGCTACCTTAACTACCATGCCACCAGCTGGCCTGAACCTTTGTTTAAAAAAAAAAAAAGTTTCCCCTTTTCTTTCTTTCTTTTTTTTTTTTTTTTTTTTTTTTTTTTTTTTTTTTTTTTTTTTTTTTTTTTTGAGAGAGATTTTTTGCTGTAAGGCACATGCACGCACCAGAGAGACAAAGAGACAGAAAGGGAGACATTACCCCCCCACCCCCACAGAGGGGATGGCTATGCTGCAACCCCTTCTCCGCCGTTCTCCCCTTAGGATTTTGGGCACACATGCACATGTGCCTGACATGAGTTTCAAGCCGCCAGGTCTGGGACTTGAACCACGGTGGTCCATGTGGGAGTCCAGTGGCTAAATCACTGCACCACCTGTGGGCCCCTTCTTTCTGTTTTTCTTAAAAACACCTAATAACATGTTTTATTGCAGACTAGCAGTGGCAGTTTGTCTGTAACTGCTGAGCTCCCCTTTCTGGTACAACCAAGGGAGGGGTGATGATGTGAAGGTGAGAAGCTGAGGAGCTCTGGTGACAAGCTCTGTGCTAAGCAGGGCACCCAGGGAGGAGCATGAGCTTGCACAGGCCACCACACACCTGGGCCTTGCAACATCACGGGCCACTCAGTGTCATCTCTCAGACATAGACAGTGGCCTGTAATGTCATCCATTCTCCATCATGAAAGAGATGAGGCTTTGATGTCTGCCTTCTTAGGCTTTGTCAGAGGAAGCTCTTTTCTGTTAGTGAATACTAAAAATGTCCGTTATTTCATCAAGAATTTAAAGTATGTGATGTGCCTACTTCAGGAGGCTTTTCTCATTGAGTGAAATGCCCTAGGCCCCAGACATCACCCCTCCTGGTCACTGGCGGTAGGCCGTGGTCCCTGAGGCCGGTGCAGGTGGGGCAGGAGGAGAGAGTTTGGTCTGACTTCCTTTGAAGGACCTGTTTTATTTCCAGTTTAAATCACACTGAATGTGAAAAGGGATTCAAGGTACGTTTTTGTGTCTATCAATAGTAATCAGACCTGAACGAAATCTAGAAAAGGGAATAATTGACTTTTAGTGATTGGACAAAAAATGTGATTAATGCTATTTTTTAAAACCCCATTTTCCTAAATTTGTTAAAAATAAACACCAGCAGAACTCATCTAAATAGATATAATGGAAGAGGGAAGAGGAAGGGGGAATCCATGCTAAGGTGGCAATAAAGACCTAACTTCGACACTGAGCTTCCTGGACACCAAGTCAAAAAGGGGTGGGGGTGGGGGGCTGGTAAGGAATATCAAAATTTAGAGCAAACTAAAGAGGACGCTTTTGTAAAAGACACTGAAAATCTAATAGTTTTTATTTTAATTTTTTTAGAAAGAGATTTTTGCTATAGGGCCTGTGCATTTGCCAGAGAGACAGAGACAGAGAGACAGACAGAAAGTGAGAAATAACCTCCCAGAGAAGATGGCCATGTCGCAATCCCCTCTCCTCCATTCTCCTCTTGGGATCTTAGGCATGCACGCACATGGGCCTGGCGTGAGTTTTAAGCTGTCGGATCCGGCACTCGAACCGCAGTCGAATATGTGGGAGTCCAGCGTTGTCACCATTACCCCATCTGCTGGTCCCTAGAGTTTATCTTCAACAGTAGTTGTACATAAGATGCAAAATGTTCTTTATTTTGTCATTGTGCACCAAATTTAGATCAAGAGTAAAGGCCGAGCAGTGGAAGCCAGGTACTTTGTTCTTTAGAATTCTAGTGGTCAAAGACAGGCACTTGAAAGAATGAGCAGAGGAAATGGGCAGTGTTTTTGCTTAGACTCCTATCTCAGTTGGAAGGTGACTCACCTATGCTTTATGCCAGATCTGAATCTCGTCCATTTGAGATTGAGTCCTTTGGCAATTTGGCACTTCCCCAAACGTCAGATTTTCTCAGGTGTTGATTATATAAAATTTGTGTTCTTTTACTCACGACAGCCTGGAGACTGTGTTTCTACTTCAATGAAATCTAGCTCATTAGCTTTATTCTTGCCTGCAAGGACTATTCTTCCACTCCCTGCACTCCCCTGAGCTCTCCAAGGTGAGGCCCAGAAATACGGAAGAAAGGACTGAAGTTCTCTTCACACAGAAGGTCTTCCGATAGAGTGAAACCTCTAGACAAATGGAACTGAGATTGTTCCACAGAACAGAATAAAACTCTTTTGACTCGGAAAAATTTAAATGCAGGTATTCTCAGTAAGATATATTTAATGTTGTGGTAAAAGAAAATTTGACTCTAGTCTAACATGATTTTTTTAATGATTTTTTAATAGACTTACCTCTTTCTTCAGCTTGGCAGAGTATGTTTCTGCCAACACATGGCTTCAAGGATAGGTAAAGTAATTTGTTGGCTGGAGCTTCTTTTATAAATTGCAGTATAGAAATAATGGTATCTCACTGCAGGGGGCATGTGGATTAAATAAGGAGGTGATATTTAAGTTAATATTTATATTAATATCATTATTATATTAATATTATTATAAATATTTGAACACTTAAGAATATTTAAAAAAGATACTAATATGTGGGGTTTTTTTCTTTTCTTTTTTTTTTTTTTTTTTTTTGAGATGCTTTTTCTATAGGGCACATTTGCTTGCCAGAATACAGAGAGAGACAGA
>NW_006198962.1:456148-489506 GCF_000334495.1 Tupaia belangeri chinensis
TTTTTTTTTTTTTTTTTTTTTGAGATGCTTTTGCTATAGGGCACATGTGCTTGCCAGAATACAGAGAGAGACAGAGAGACAGAAAGCAAGAAATCACCCCCCAGTGGGGATGGCCACATCACTTCCCTTCTCCTCCATTCCCCTCTCAGGACCTTGGGCATGCACACATACACACCCGGCGTGAATTTAAGCCACCAGTTCCGGGACTTGAACCACAGTCAACTACATGAGAGTCCAGTGACATAGCCCTTACACCAACTGCTGGTCCCTAACATTTAGTTTTCAAATACCAGTGTTGAACTGTACTATCTGATGATCATTAGCCAACAGACTTATATTTTAGACTACTCATAATGCAAGCACCTTAGCATGGAAGAGGAATCTTATTACTTATTTGCTAAAAAAGCACATAAAAACAAAATGAAACTTCCATTTCAAGGTGACTGAACTGAGTCCAAACACCATCAACCAAGTCAACATCATGGCTGCTGAGAAAAATGTGCCACCCTGTTAAAACAGAAGACTTTCATGCAACTCTGGGTAGTCCCATGGAACTCTGGGTAGCCCAGCCCAGGTTCATGTACCACACCCAGGGCTGCTGTCATTAGGCTTGTTGTTTCATAGTTAGGGGACACTGATGTTCATGTGTGTGAAATATATCCACGTCCTATTTTACTGACACTCTCATTTAAACACATTAAAAAAGCCAAGAATTTTAACACATAAGAAAGAGTCAACAAACCAATTGAAGAATTAACTCCAAAGAAAGTACAGCTAAGAAATAAAACTTTAAAATAAATATTTTTAGTCATCCCCTCAATAGGTTTTCAATAAATTATCACATACATAAAACAAGAGCAGCTATCACTGAAAAATAAATATCAAAACATTCTTAAAAATTAAATATACATTCTTAGAAACATACATATTTGTGTAAAATATTTGATATCCACAGATGAAGAGGAAATTTTTACTAGCTTCTAAAGCTAGTATACGTTTTTTGAAAAACAGCAGGTGGAACACGGTTATATCTTTCAGTGATATAAATTGAAATGCTCTGTCTAGACTTGAATAGGCACATGAGGATTCTAGGAGTTATGGTTTAGGCTGGGGTTTGGCTGATACATAGCTTTTAAGAGAAGAAGGGTTCGTGTTTAGATCTATCAGTGCTTTCCAGTCTTCACTACCTTGCCTTCTTGGAAAGATAAAAATATGTATCTAGTACTGCTCAAGAGTCAGCTGGTTCACTGTTGCCTTCATTTTTGAGTGCCCAGGTCTGTGGGGTACTTTGAGAAGCACATTGTTAGAAATGTAGAATACTACTTGTGAAGCTAAAAAGCTGTGTTTTTGAGGAGAAATGAACAAGTAAGCTTCCCTTTGTGCCTGAGGAATCAGTTAGAAGAAAAAAGGGTAACAAAGTTTGGGGCCACCAGTCAGGGCAGAATTCACACAGTGCTGGTGGAAGAGAGTGTCAAGAGTTCATAAGAAACCCAACCTCTCTACACCCTACTTCCCACACAGTTGCACACGTGCATGCTCACAGACACAACCACATACATAACACGAGACGCTAGAGATTCTGTCCACTTGGCAGTCTCTGATGCCGTCCACCCAGCCTCATGGTTCTGAGCTTGGGCCCATCCTTTATTCTGGCTGTCTTCTGCCACCTGCCAAAATCAGACTAATTTCAAGGCTTGTTCAATATTCACATTCCTGTCTCCTGTGCTTAGAATGAGTGACCTCACTTCTCTAGTCCTATGTAATCTTCATATACCCCACCACCCCAGCTCATTTTTAAATTTTTTTAATTAATAATTGTACATATTTGTAGGGGTACAAGGTGATTTTTCAGTGCAGAAATATAATGTGTGATGATTCTATCAGGATAATTGGCACACCCAACTTCTCAACATTGGCCTTACTCATGTTGAGAACCTTCAAAATCCATCCTTTTAATTACTTTGAGATGCACACCAAGTTGTTGTCATTTATATTCTCCCCACTGTTTTTTATAACACTAGCAATTCTTTCTATCTAGCTGCAATTCCATTAATCACCATCCATCTGTCTCCCCATCCTTTCCAACCTCTAACAATCATTCATCTTTCTGCCTCCATTAGATATTTTTTTTTTCATTTCCACATATGAGAGAAACACATGGTATTTCTCTTGCTGTCCCTGGTTTATTTCACTTAATGTGATAACCTCTGTACTCATTCATTTAACATCAAATGACAGAACTTAACCCTTTTTTAATGTCTGGTTAGTATTCCATTATGTATATATGTGTGTGTGTGTGTGTGTGTGTGTGTGTGTGTGTATCATAGTTTTTGAAATCTGTCTGTTGATGGATACTGAAATGGATTCCATACCTTGGCTATTGTGAATAGCGCTGCAGTGAACACAGGACTGCAGACATTTCTGACATTCTGACCTCTCTTCTTTCAGATGTAAACCCAGTAGTAGTAGGACTGCTGGCTCTTCCACAGCACCACTTCCAGCTCCCAAACTGACTGCAGTGCCTGGCATGCATCAGTGGTTTCTGCCAAGCCTGCCTTCCCCTGGGGAGTGCCAGGACTGTCCAGGACACCTATTTCCAGGCATCATGCCTCCACCCACGTTCCTTCCCAGAGCTCAGGTGCCTGGGAAGTCATCTGTGGCCAGCCCTATCCCCAGACACCTTCCCTGCACCTGCTATGCAGAGGCCCTGCTCCTCCCGCTGGGTGACAGACTGCTTGCCACCATCAGGAGCCTCACTACAGTCCCCTCAAGCTGGTGAGACTTACCCCAGTGCCAAGTAGAAGGACAGATGGAAATACCGAGACAATGCTGAGCAGGTGAACACCAATGACTTGGCAGCAAATCCTTTTGAACATCAGGTGGTTTTCCAATTTTCTTTCCAACCAAGTTGACTAAGGTCCAATTGCATTGTCAGATTGATCATAAGCCTAATTTTTGTGACAGACCAAGTAAATGATTTTGGACACATAGCAGAGGAAGAGTTTTTAAAACTGAATGGAATGATACAGCGATAATGATACTTAGTTATGATATTTAGTTCCCTTGATTCACTTCTCCGCACTTCTATGAGTAAGCGATGTTTTCTGATGTTTGTATCTTTTTTTTTTTTTTTTGGAGAGATTTTCACTGTAGGGCACATGCGCTCGCCAGACAGACAGAGAGAGACATAGAGACAGAGAGCGAGAAATCACCCCCCAGGGGGGATGGTCACGCCGCAGTCCCTTCTCCTCCATTCTCCTCTCGGGATCTTGGGCACACACGCACACGCGCCCGGCGTGAGTTTTAAGCCACCGGGTCCGGGACACGAACCACGGTCGACTACGTGGGAGTCCAGCGACATAGCCATTACGCTAACTGCTGGTTCCTGGTGTTTGTATCTTCATATCGCATAAGAATGAAAAATGTGAATTTATTTTATACCAAATCCTCCCTCACTACAGCAATAAGTTTTCCAGCCATTTTTAAGGCATTAATTGAACAAAGCCTTATTTACCTCATTATATAATGTATTTCCAATGACATTTTACCTTTTTATTTAACGAATGTCAAAGTTTCCACAATGTTGGCTATTAACTATCACAATCACTCAGTATGCAAAAAATAATTTAACACTACTGCCTTATGACAGAAGGAAATTAAAATTAAATTATTACTTATATACGTATTTTGTTCAAAGAGGCTTAATCAATTAAAAACACCTCCCAACCATTAGGTACATTTAATTATGGAGAGATTCTGTTGCATAGTAGAAATCAGTTCAAGGAAAATGAGACGTGATAAAACCTGCCTGTGGAAGGAAAAATTCATTCACTTGTCACTCTGTTGCCCAGGCCAGTCTAGAGCTCATGATCCTCCTGCCTCGGCTCCCAAGTCACTAGGATTATGCGTGCCCACACTGCGTGTGGTCTTCCAATTGGACCAGAAAGCCAACCTAGGCCTCCCATGTGGTTCTGGCCTGCAGAGCCCCGTGTCTTAGCGGTGCAGCAGGGCCTTGTTCACTCATTTTGTGCACGGAGAGCACAGGGCATGAAAATACTATGTCGTTCAAATTCCTTTTATTATATTTTTAATTGTGATAAAGCATGCTTTCTTAGTGAGTTACTAAGTCACAGCCAATCACAATAGTCATACTCCCGTCAATCACAGAAAGCCCACCTAGCATTGCCATGCAATCTGGCGTCGTGCTGTAACCAGTCCAAGTAGTTCTCAATCTCATTCCCTTACTTCCGTTTTTTTTGGACATCATTGTCAGTTTGCATCAGTGGTTTGGGAGTACTTTACATGTTTTCCCCTTGATTCCCAGAGCTTAGAGAACTAAATCAAAGTAGATTGAGAGGGAAGTCAAAGGGTGCCTAGTAGCTGTGACTGGCATGTGAAACCGCAGACGTCCGTGTGGGATGGGTGGCACCTATTCTGTCTGTCTTTGAGGCCTTTTCTTTGGGCCACATCAACGTGGTGCTACTGAGTCTTAAGTAGCCTCTTTTCTTAACCAGCCAGAAAGCATTGTCAGAAGATTCAAGATCTTTAATTTGCATTTAATAAAATAACAATAAAAATAAACCCATTATGAGGCCAGCAGGTGGCTTATTGGTTAAGGCACTGTATTCCCACCTGGACAACTGTGGTTCAAGTCCTGGATCCAGTGACTTAAAATGCATGCCGAGTACATGTGGGTGCGTGCCCAAAATCCCAGGAGGAGAATGGAGAAGGGATTGCAGCATGGTCGTGCCCCCGCGGTGGGGGGCGATGATTTCTCACTTTCCCCTTCAGCATCTCTGTCTCTGTCTCTCTGACAAGTGCACATGCCCTGTGGCAAAAACCTAAAAAAAGATTTAAATGAACCTATTATAAAAATGCTTCAATGATTTTTATATTTAATACTTAAATTTTCTTCAGTAACTTTGTTAGGTAAAGAAAAAATCTAACCAATAATACTAAACAAAGAATGATTACATTCAACTTGAAGAACTCCTAGTCCTAAGTTATACTTGTTTCTGACACTAGAACTAGAGAATTTCTTGAAGCACTCATTTAGATATAATGGCATTTGAACCATGGAATGACGTCATTTAGGTGGACAACAGCGGGATTAATATTCCTTACTTAGGCTCCATGGCTATTCATTTGAAAGAGAATCAAATCATAAATTTACATTAATCTTCTGCTGAAGACAAAATAAGTACATTTTTCACATTTGCAAAAAGCTTACAATAATAACTTTTTAGTTCAAAAGGTTCGTTCACACTTTAAAAGAAGAGCAAATTTGCCAGCACATTAATTAACTTAAAAATAATGATTTATACTCTGAGGGCACACAGAAAATAGCAGAAAGGGAAAAGGCAGTGTTGTTTTCCTTTTAAGACTCCTGATTTGTCATCAGTCAATTACAGTGTTTGTACCCTATATTTTGACTTGGAATTTCAAAGCATGATAGAATTCCAGATCTAGAAGGGACCAGGCCCATTGTGCTTAGTTACAGAAGGGGAAAAGGGTTTCTCAAAACTCAGAGTAGATCTTGGGCTGGAATGTGAGATTCGGGCTCTTATTTCTATCCTGCTTCTCCCATGGCCTGGATTCCAGGCTGGAATGCTGGACCACTGGCTGCATGGACCCACCTTCTCAGCTGTGGTGAGGGTGAATACCCAGCAAGGTAGCTCCAAGCTTCCTATATGTTATGGGTTTCCATTTAGAGATGTTGAAGGAGGGCCAGCCCATGGCATGGTGGTTAGGGCAATTGGATCCCAGTAGGGGATCCAACTGTGTAGTTTGAGTCCTGGACCCAGCGGCCTCTGGAGATCACGCTTGGCACTGAGCATCTTCACATGGTTTAACACGTGTGTACTTTGTGATTTCTCATTCTCTGTTAATCTAAGAGTTCACAGTTGGCTTAATTTAGACCACTGACTCCCTGCCTTTTACTGATTAGTTTATATTGCCTCAGAACTTTAAGGATTATAAAATAACCCAGAGAAGCATTTGTGACCTTTCAACCAGATAGAAGGGTGTGAGGTATGGCTGGATCCCACCTTATCCAGCAGGGTGCATTCTGAGCTCCAGGGGAGCATGCCAGGAAGACCTCCTGGCTCCAGAGGCCCTGACACCTGGACTTGGGGGCCAGGTGGGAAAATGGCTGTGGGGAGCAGATGTCTCAGGTAGCTTGGTACTAGTGTGAGAGCTACTAGACAGGTAAGGGGGTCCGCTGGACCGAGCAGTTAGTTGATACCAATTGTGTGCTGATGCCTCCCTCCGGGCAGCCTGCCCTGTGCCTGTGGAAGCATGACTGGTGTCGGCATCACCATACGGCTTTGTCACTTCTTCTTTATGCCTGTCCCCTCATAAACCATTAGTCACTGGGAGCCCTGACTTGGTCTTGGAAATCTGTGTCCCCTGGTTCAATGGGAGGCCCTTTCCTGGCACCCACCCAGCAGTGAGACCTGACAGTCACATTCCGTCCTCACCAGAGCCCTGGCCCACCTGCCAGGACACAGAGAGCTGCTCTGCTGGAGTCTGAAGCCAGGTCTCTGACAGCGAGAGCCGCGTGCTCTTTCTCACCACCCCACCGTTCATACACAGCATAGGCAGGAAGACAGTGTTGGTTTTCACTGGCCTGCCCGTTAGGATATGGTGGCGAAGGAAGGCGGGATCTGAACGTCAGGATGGGGCATGGCCTGTGAGTGTGTGAGGGCTGCCCAGTGGAGCCATTTTCTGAATTGGGTTTGGCCCTTGCAAGGCATCTCAGTGCGGATTCACAGGCTGCATAGAGGGAGCAGCCAGCCACCGTCCCTGAAGCTGACAGCTTTTTGCCAAAAAGTTTCCAGACACGTGACCGATAGCAGTGTCTCCACCACTACACGCTTTTCCAGTCTGGTGACTGAGCCGGGAAGACAGGCAGAGGAGAGGGGTGTGCTGTTGAAGAGTTCACTGCATTGAGCATATCGCCTTGTGTGTCGGTGCTTCCCTAAACAACTCCTGCCCATTCTGTTCTTCGCTTTTACGCTTTTGTGACTTGTATGTTCTTTTTAAACTTTTGCTTTTTTATTTGTTTTATTGTTGGAGATCTCAAACAAACCAGACCTGAAGAGATTTTCCTTCAATGTTATTAATCATCTGTTGTCTGGTTAACCTGTAGGTGACGTGGAGTGTGATTACGATGTCACACTGCCAGTGAGTGGTGACATGAAGTGCACACTCCAAGAAGCCCACGGGCCCTTCTCCACCTTAGCCTCCAAAGCCTGCATATCTAGGAAGGATTTTAAAGCAGAATACACTGGAATCAAACAAAACATGGTTTTTATTTTCTGGATTACCATAAACAATGCTTGGAGCATATATGTTGAAGTATCTTAAAATTAAAATCTATGTCCAGTTAAACAGCTCTGGTCCGCAACTGATCTGAAGTTGTATATTCCTGTGCTTTAAACTCCAGCCCAAGTACAGAGAGCTTTCTGTGCCTTGACAGAAACGAGAAGCTCAGTGAGAGAGGAAAAAATTACGACCTCGCCCTCCTTAACACTTTGTGTGATCTCCAAGTGGCTAGATCAGTGAGTAGAATGGCTACAGTGTCCTCGGCAGGCCTGTGACTGTCGGGCCAAGCTTGGCTCTGAGAGCGAGTCTCACCTGTGTGCATTTCCTTTGTCTCTGCTGCAGCCAGTCCCTGCACAGAGACCTCCCCCAATGGTACTGTACTTGGTTTCTTTTTAATTTTATGTGAATTTTCTCTCAAAACCTCCTATTTAGACTAGAACTTACTGTCCCACCTATAAACATTAAGGGCAAGCCTAAAGCTGAGGAAGACTGCCATTAATATTTTAGACCAAATTTCCAATGTTAACTTGGAAACATTTGTCAGAGACCCCTGAACCAATATGATTTTGTTTTCTAAAAACTTTATTTATTTTTTTTTTGAGAGGTTTTTGCTATAGGGCGCGTACGCTTGCCAGACAGAGAGAGACAGAGAAATAGAAAGGGAGAAATCACCCCCCAGGGGGGATGGCCATGCTGCAATCCCTTCTCCGTTCTCCTCTCGGGATCTTGGGCATGCACGCACACGCGCCCAGTGTGAGTTTTAAGCCACCGGGTCCAGGATGCGAACCGCGGTCGACTACATGGGAGTCCAGCAACATAGCCATTACGCTAACTGCTGGTTCCCAACTTTATTCTTTTTTTAAGAATTTCTTTTAAAACAACTTCAGTTAGACTGAGGGTCAAACTAGAAGCAAATGCATTCACCATATCATTAGTTCGAATGTTTAAATGTCTGCCTATAGTCATATAGAAAAGACAGATTTAAAAAGCTAATTAGTCAAATACTAATTTGTGGTGGGGAGGATTTGGGGCCTTATCGCAGACACCTGAGGCTCCTTCTGAGTTAAAATGCTCCCTGAGGAGGCTGTACTGTTCAACTGAGGGTCTCCTTTACTCGGAGTGCTCTGCATTCCAGGCTTCGGTGGGGCCAGATAGGTTGAGGGTGCTCTAGAAACCAGATAGGTTGAGGGTGCTCTTGAGGCTGTGTGGCATCTGGAGTACTTCACTGACCTGTCCTTGCTGTTCTGTCCAGTGAGCCTGCCCCTGGGGCGCGGCTGCCACTGTGGTGTGGACGGGCCATCCGAGGCCGAAGAGACCGTGTCTGTGGGCAGCTGTTACGCATCGGAGGATACGACTGAGGACTCGGGCGTGATGAGCTCTCCCTCGGATATCGTCTCTCTGGATTCACAGCACGACAGCTCCAAATCCAAGGATAGGTGGGCCACGGACCAGGAGGACTGCAGTGACCAGGACCTCGCTGGAACGCCAGAGCTGGGTCCCCAGAAGAGCCCTTCATGGGAGCAGAATGGTCCTGCATTGTCACAGCCAAGGTGAGTCCTTGCACGGGAGGGGAGAGAGGCACCTGGTCCTATGTCCCACCTGGGAGAAGGGCAGCACTTCATGACGTGCCAGGAGGCCTCTGTGGAAGTCTCCATGCCCTGATTTGGGCAGAGTCGTGTCTTCACTACAGATGTGCTCGCACTCAGAAGTAACACCTTGTAGTGTCTTGGGCGTTTTACACTTGTATATGTGGCTCCATCCTCTCAGTGGCCTTTTCCGCCCAGCTTCACATTTTTGACATTAGTCCTTGATTATACACATGCCATTTAATTATTTATCCATTTTCCAATTAATGCACATTTAGATGGCCCCAGATTTTCCAACCTGGAAACAGTGAGTAGATTGCATGGAGTCTCTTAGAAGGTAAGCTCTTAGACCAATCACAAAGACTCATCTTCAGCTTTATGGAGTATGGACAAATTGTCCTCTAAAATGCTGGTCCAGTCGACAGGCCCCACAGTGGCCTGTGACATCCCAGCATACCACGGCAATGCCGATACTTGGGAATGCTAGCCATCTGAAGCTGTGCTGGCCACACAGGTGTCACGTGGCGTCTCCCTGGCTTTGATTTACAGTTCCCTGATCAGTAAGGACTAGCGTCAATATATCGTCATCTGTTTCTTAGCGATTTGGATTTCCTTTTCTGTAAATTGCCTTTTAACTACCCTTTGCTTTTTAAAGAAATGGTTATGTTTATCTTTTTTTAATTATTAATTTCTCTTTTGTCAGCTATTTGCACATGGAGAGGCTCTATGCCCATGGCTTGAATTTTACTTTGTTTTCTTTTACAACAATTGCCTTTTAATGTTAATGCCATTGAACTTGTCCTTTTTCTCTCACATGTGTGTGATCTTTACATGTTTAAGAAGACCTCCTGGGGCCATCAGGTGGTGTAGTGGTTAAGGCACTGGACTGCCACATGGCCATCTGCAATTCAAGTCCCAAACTCAGCAGTTTGGGAGGAAAAAAAAAAAGTGTGTGTGTGTGCGCGTGCGCCCAAAATCCTGAGGGGACACTGGAAGAGAAGGCATTGTGGTGTGGCCATCCCCCCGGGGGGTGATGTCTCACTTTCCTACTCTCTGTCTCTCTCTTTCTTTCCAGCAAGTGCATGTGTCCTATGGCAAAAAAAAAAAAAAAAATCATTTCCATGCCCCTAAAGGACTACAGAGCCTGAATTTCTTGTGAAAATTTGCTTTCTCACATTTGGGCTCTTGTCTACCTAGGGTTTATTTCTGGAGGTGGTGTGAAGGGAACTATTTTTGCCCCACTGACTCCTGTGTCTGCCTTGGTCAGATTCTGAGCTGCCACATGCACCCAGTCTGTATCAGTGCTCTTTTTCTTAGCGCTGGTTTATTTGTCCTCGGTAGCAATACCACAGTCTTGATTCCTTTTGTTCATTCTTCTATAGAAAGCATGTTGATTCTCGTCACTCATCATTTGCTGCACCCTTTAGGTAACTTTAAGAGCAAGTCAAATAAACATTATTATAGTAATGTGAATAGAAATGAGGCTGAATGATTTAAAAATAGTTCCTAAGCGAATGAATGCTTTTATGTCTTTCATATTCCAACTCTGTGAGTATGAACACACAAAGCTTTATCTGGATAATGCTATTGTATTGTCAGTCATATTTATTTTGATTTCTTTTTGCCTCGCGGTTTTATCACAAGCACATGCCCATGTCATTATACGGACTTTCTAAGAACAGCTCTTCAATCTTGAAGATGCTTCCAAGGCCAAGCTTAAATTTTTTCAGAAAAGACTTAGAGGAGTAATCGGTCCCGTCCTACCTCTGTCCCAGGTTGATGCGTTTAGCGGAGGCCAGCCTACATTGCTTACATCTGTGAGGGCAGAGACAAATGATGGTGTTTCCCTGTTTGCCACTTAACAGAAAGAAAAATGGGTTTCCACTGTGAGCTCCAGGTCTGTCCTGCTCATTTGCATGGGATTGCACACCTGCGAGTTCCACATCTGAAACTCAGACACCGCTAACCCTGTGCCCTAGGAATGCCACACGAGAGAGCCTCAGTTTGCATTGCCAGTGCTGACACTTGGTGTAAAAATCTTGGTGATTTCTTCCCAGAGATGAAAGTCTGTGGCCATCACCAGGGGAATCACTAAGTCTTTGTGACCTGATTCATGGTGCCCCATTTTGTAAACTAAAAGTACAAATCTAGACAATGGATTTCGACAACAGGGCCTTATCCAAGAAGGGAGCAGGTGTGTGTTTCTGCCCTTATCTCGGGGGGGGGGTGTCACTGATTTTGAGAGTAGTGTGGTGAGGTGGGAGGGACTTTGGAAATGTGACAAACCTACAGGGGTGGTGGGATGCCACCTACATGTTCTTTGGCCCTTGAGAGTCCATTCAACCTTGCCAAGCCTTAGGTTTTCATGATACACAGTGCAGACGTGACACCTACCTACCAGAGGTGGCATGAGTCCATAGAATGTCCAGTCCAGGTTGCCTATCCACTAATCAGTATTCATTGTCGAAATTCCTATTAATAGTTTACAAAATGGGGCACCATGAATTTTCATGGAGATCACCTCCCTTCACATCAGCAATTCAGTCAAATGAGGATAAAGGTGACCCTCAGCCCTATGTAGAACTAAGTTGTTTGCCCAAAAGCTATGCAATTTTTCATGAGATGACTATACCTTCTTGTTGAGTTTTACAGGAAGTATCTCAATGATAAACTAGACATATATAGAGATTTCAGTATGGTATATCACATATTTATTGGGTCATTGGAAATGTTATGATGCATTATTGCATAGAAAAATTGGACTTTTTAGACAACACAGTATTTCTAAAGACGTGATTTTCAGTAAATGTCCAGATGACTTAAGAACACGATTCATGTGTAAAGCAGAGGTTGTGAGCTCACAGCCTCCAGACGAGAGCAAAGGTGAGGCTGACGGAGGCTCAACAGGCGGAAGGTCACAGGGAGTGGAGGAAAACATAGGAGTTCACGCAAGAGGGCAGCCCTCCTCCCTCCTTCCAATTTGTTGCCTTGCAGGATTACAGGCCCAGCATGGCTAATTTTTAAAGAGATGCCAGAAATCTAGATTTTTTTTTTATGTGAAGTCTTCCAAATTTTAAATGTTGGCAACCAATTCAAACCTTCAGAGCCAAACTAGACCATATGCTAGCTGGTATGGCCTGTTCCCAGGACTGAGGGATGCTTCAGCCAGTGCTCCTTCCCGAGAAACCAGCTCGGCTTGGCCTGCCTGTTTGCCAGTCTGAGGCAAGATCTGCAGCTCTGCAGGGGTTACCTGTGTTATGTTGCTTGAAAATGCCTATTGTTCACAAATAAATTAGGGAAGCCATTGTTTCCTCTTCAGGCTCAGCGGGACATTAAAGGTTCTTGCCAATTCGGCAGCGGAGAACGCAGTTTAAGTCCCAACCCCACTGTGAAATGCCTCTTGATGTCCTTTGGAGTGAGTCCTCCCTTACACATTCTTTGGGAAATGCCAGTGTATATCACTACCTGCCACACTGTCACACTTGAAGCATATGCACACACACACAGGTCGGTCTGTGGGCTGTGGGAGAATACTCCTTTTTGATGAAGAGTGCATTCCAGGGATAAGCTTTGTGTTCACATCAACAGTTAGTCATGCTGAGAGACGGGAGTGCAAGAAGGCAGAGACAGCTGAACAGGTTAGAAGTGGGGATCTGGACAGATCAAAGGGCTGACCAGTCTATAGACCCTGGGCAGGGGCTGAAGGAGCAGACCCACTGCAGATGTCCAGCTGGTAAGGCGTCCAGGTCTGGGAGATGCAAAGCCATGCTAGGAGGCTGACAGCCCCAAATCAAGTGGAAATTGTGTGAGAGCAGAACCCTCTCTGTTCCCAGGTGTGGTCTGAACCTTGGCCATCAAGACAGAAACACCACCTGAGAACACTCCATGGTCAGAAAATACTAACCGAGACATGCAGTAACTAAGAAGAGGTTTTCTGGGGACTTGCACTCTCAGGGGAGCAGGCAGTGTGGTCTGAGGCTTTACCCAGCATGCAGAGCTTCCCTTCTCCTATGCCCCTGAAGTAGGTGCCCTAGGACCATATTTGTAAGGAGGAGGGGTGTCACTTCAAGTCTTTAAATTTATGTCTTGCATGAGAGACAAAAAAAGACACACAAGCATCCTCAACAAGGTCTTTATGTTGTGATCCAACCTCAGTCTGCATGGGTCATGAGTACACATATACCCAGTGTGTACAGGGAGATCTCAGGACATAAACCCAGTACCTTCCCATGTGGCCTCGGCACCACAGAACATTGCATGACTGCTGAGCCACTGGACCAGCCCTGAAACCTGATTTATGCAACTAATCTTCCCAGAGGAGGCTTGTCCTGCATGGGACAGGGATGATCCTGAGCCCAGCAGAGACATGACACCTCTCCACCCGCTTTGAATGTCTGCCCCTGGGGCTCTTACAGTGCAGAAGTTATGCCAGTCCTGGGCTGGGAGCTGGTTCTGGTAGGTCGTGACTCTGTTCCCTGACATCTTAGACACCCTCAGTTCACAGGAAATCCCTATGGACCAGTCAGGGTAAAGTGGAACTGCTCGTGGTTTTCAGCTTTGCCAGAGTGGTGTGTTCCATAGCTACCCCTCTGTCACTTGGGCATTCCCTGAACTCTGGGAGCAGCATTATTTTGGATGTTGTTTTGTTTTCTTTCATTGCCAGAGGATACATGTACTCACTGGAGAAACACAGAAAGAAAGACGAAGGAAGTACCCTCTGATGGGGCATGGTCATGCAGCATTTCTCTTCCATTTCTCCATCTGGTTGGGGTTTGGGGCACATACACACCCACCGTTCTTTCTAAGCCACTGGAACTGGGATTAAAACTGTAGTCGGCCATGTGGAATCCATGGCTCTTCACCACCAGGCTACAGGGTTGGTCCTGAGAATAGCATTAAGACCCTTCATGACCTGAGAAAGAACCATGTCATAAGGTCTACATGGTTATACTCCAGTATTCTTGACCGCTTCTCCTTTCTCCACACCCTGTAAATATTAACATCATCCAGACTTCTTTGGCTAGGATTGCCTGGGGTTCACACACTTACAAATTGGAGGTGAATACCATTTCCCCACAAGCTCCTGCTGCCTGTCCAAGGACACCATGTGATGTTGGCCTCAGCTGGAAGCTGTCCTACTACTACCCAGTCACATGGCAGGGCTGCCCCTCTCTGCCCTCCTCCCCCTGCTACTCCCCAAGTCTACACAGTTGTGTTTGCAGGGCCAGCCTATTGTCACACAGCTCCTGCCTCCTTGATGGCAGCATGAGCAGGCTCCGTCCAATGCCCTTGGAGCCAAGACTTTTAGTTGAATAGTCTCAGGGCCAGCCGGTGGCATGGTGGTTAAGGCACTGGACTCCCATGTGGATGACTGCAGTTCCAAACTGGTGCCTCGTGGCTTGCTTGCTCACTCTCTCTCTCTTTCTCTCTCTGCCTTTCTCTGGTGAGCTCATGTGCCCTATAAAAATTTTTAAATAAAGATAATAAATAAAATTAAAAAGTAATTCTTTAAAAACTTAGAAAGTTTTAAGATTAGAGACAGGTTTTCTAAAGAGAGCAAGTGTGAATGCTTGGTACTAATTGAAATAATGCTGTGTGTGCTGTATTTTGAAAAGGAAGGTTTTCCACCAAGCCATCTGATTGATCCAATTATAATTTTTCACTGCAAAATAAGTGTCCTCAGTGCAAACTTGACCTGTGTATGGGGATATCCAATTCCCAGAGTTTTCTTTTAAATGTAATATGTCAGTAAATAAACTTAAGGAAGAATTCAGCACAAAAGATGAACTCCAGAAATGTGCACAGGTGGTTGCCCCTCCTTCTGGGGACACCTGGGAATGTCCCCACAGGAGGGCCCTCATGTCTTATGCTCAACTCTGCCCAGGCAGGAAGTTGCCCCTTGTGCTTTCCTTAACTTACAGATCTCTTCCCAGATATGTTCATTTTTTGTAGATGATGTAAGCTGACATTCCTAGTGCTTAAAGGACAACCCAAGATGAAAGAGGCCACGCTTAGACTGCCAGGGGTCAGAACTGTGCCGTACAGGGCCACAGTTAACCTCGGGCCAGTGACTTCATCTCTGGCTTTGATTTTCTTGTCAGTAAAATGGAGATGTGCAGCATCTCCTTCTAGAACAGCACATGGTACATCCCCTGCTCCCTTCGGCAGCTGATGGCATTCATACCATTGTTGTTGATGTTGATGGTGCTGTTTACAACTGGCTGAGAAAGGAGAGAAACCTGATTTCTTGGGCAATCTTTGTACCTGCACCCTCCCCTTGAAACCTGTGAGGACATCTTTGTTTGGAAAGAAATGGTGTGGAGGAAGAAGAGAGGCGCACAAGACTGCTGCCTCCTCTGCTTGGGGTGAAACAGCAGGGGAGTTAACATTGTTGTTTCTAAACATTTGAATCCCAAAGGCAACCTTGCAGTCATCAGGCAGTTTATGTATCTGTGTATAAATATGGTGGCATGCTGAGTTCCACGGTTCCTTTGGGGAGTAGCTATTATGGTGGAATGCTGAAAGGTGTACATGAGAGAGATTGAATGAGTGGATTTCAGGCTCTTTTTGTTTTCCCCTAGCTGTATGGCCAAACTGAAACCACATACAAGAACCACCCAAGATAGGAAATACAGCTTCTCTAGGTGCAAGACACTTTTCCATAGTGCCCATTGCCCTCATGTTCTGCCTGACAACCCCTAAACGTCCTTCTCAGCCCTTCTTGTCAACGGATGGTGGAAATAATAGCCTTGGAAGTGCTTTGTTGGAAACTTGTCACTTGCCAGACTGGTGGTTTGAAGTCTTCTCTGGGACTGAGGTCCCATAGGGGAGAGACTGGAAAGGGACCCTGGTACTGGGTTTCCAGTAGTCTGTGCCAATCTCTGAAGCCTTGAGTCTTTGTAACTGTAAGAATCGTATGACTCAGTAACATCTAGAAACACCCTATACATTCTAGACCTCAAATAGGGTAATTCTAGGAACTTCATGACACACTGAAGTTCATCTAGAATCCTAAAGCCTTGTAACTGTAAGGATGTCACAACTGAATTACATTCTAGACCTTTTCCAAAATCCTGAAACTTGGCAACTGCATTTACAAAGGAGCATTTAAACACACAGATTGCTTAAAGAGCTGCAGTGCCCAGGATAGTACCCAGTGGCTGTGGTTGGCTCCTGAACACTTGCTAAGTGCCTGGTCCCAATTGAGATATGTTGTAAATGTAAAATGTGTGCCAAATCTGGTTGTTTATATTATATTATGATGTTACATTACATTTTACAATATTGTATTGTAACAATATTATATCAATTTTGAGATATGCAGACTCTTCCCTTCAGAGGAGTTTGTGACACATTGCCAGCCTGAATTATATTATTTCTATATTATATGGAGATAATTAAAGTTAAATAAATGTAAGGTATTTAATTTCACCCAGTTTCTTTTACTTTCTGAATGTGGCTACAAGAAGCTTTAAAATTATATATGGAGCATGTTTCCTGTTGGACACGCTGCTCTAGGACTTCGAAGCTTGATCAACACAGGAGCACTTGCGCATGGAGTGGAGACATGACGCTTACAGGACTGCCAGGAGCTGCCCTCCTCCCGGGCTTCTTGCCTTCCACTTATCAAATAAACATCTGGAACTCATAGGGCCGGTTTAGTTGTCATCAGCAAATCAAACTGCCAGCCTGAAGTGACACCTTCTTCCTCTCAGACCTTTTTTGGATTTTTTGCTAGAGGGTCCTTGTGCTCACCAGAGAGAGGGAGAAGGACAGGGTGGGCCACCCCCTGTAGGCAAGTTCACGCAGCAATCCTTTTTCCTCCATCTCTCTCTCCTTTTGAGATTTTTTTGGGGCAAGGATGCACATGCATCTGCATGTTTCTCCAACCATTGAATCTGGAACTTCAACTGTGCCGTCAGCCATGTGGGACCTGATCCTCGTAACTACCCAGACACGAAGCTGGCCCCAGACTTATTTTATTAATTCTGCCATTGTACAAACTACATAAAGAAATGAGTGATGCTCCAGAAGGTACAGCAGGAGCACACTGGACCCTCACAGGAGGGGCCTCTGTTCATGTCCTGAGACCTCCCTGAACACGCATGCCCAGAATCCAGGCTGGCTGAGGCTGGGAGTAGAGGGTAGCATGAAGACCCTGTTAATGGTACCCTCTCAATCTTAATTAATTAATTGATTAAAAACTTTTTAAAAAGGAAAAAAAAAACTTCTAGCCACTTCAAAGAGAAAAAACTACCTAATGTGCTCTAAATACATTTTAGAAATTTCAGATGGAATCGGAATCATCCTATTCTCTTGTTTTTCTGTCGTAACAAATGGAAACAAGAGCAGGAAAGGCCCTGGTTGCTCCTGGCACAAGGCAGACATGACCACTGCTCTGTCTCGCTTTGCCAGGAGCTGGGTGAGCAGTTTAGGAGGTGCTTCCTGAGGGAGGAGAAGAACCCTGTGTGCTCTTAGTCCCCTAGTGACCACAGGGCCACTACACTCCCTGGACAGCCTCTAGGTTGACACTGGCCAGTGCTGCCCTGTGTCCCTGTTGTATACAGCCGTGGCCTGAGCACCGTCATGTTCCCTGCAGAGGCGCCGACTCTGTGTGAGAAGCTGACTCTGGCAAAGTTTACCCAACACCCAAACGTCTGTCCTGTGTTGTTTGCTTTACATTTTCTTGGTCTCATGCCAGAACGAACTGTCAGTGTGAAACGTGTCTCAGGTTGGGGTATATGTTAGGAAGTGGGAAATGGAGCCAGGAGGAAAACACTTGTGCACGTTTGCTTGGAACTACAAAGGCTGCGGCTCCTCCCTGCTGTTGACTTCAGTCATTCACACCCAGGCCTCCTACTAAGCCCCAGGGGGCTGCACTCCCAACCCAGTGACTAAGTGCGAGGCTGGTTCTGCAGAGAGAAGAAAGTGATAATGACCCATTAGTGACCCTTTGGGAGTACATAGGAATGAATGAGGGGAAGAAAGCAAATATGGCTAAACTCTCCCTTCTGAAATCTTATATTGGAAAGCAAATTGTCTATGTTGTCATTGGTTTGGGCTTTGACTAGCTACCTTATTCATGCAGAAGCCGGCACTCAGAATGCAGTCACTCCCTGATGGCACCAAGAGAGGAGCAGGCTGCAGATGCCACTCCAGGTGCCACCTCATCCTTCCTTCTGAGCTTCCGGGCCGCGGTGTCCTCCTGAGAAATACCAGACAAGGACATGGGCCGTGCGCTCAGCTCTCTGTCCCATGGTGCACCCAGAACTGGTAGCTCTAGCACATCTCCTCCTGGTTATGCAGTTCCAAAGACTCAGACCGACATGAAGTGCCAGTGAGCCAGACCAGGGGCAGAGGGGGAATGGCAATGCCCGGGCAGACCCTGGAGCAGAGCACAGTATCAGATCTGACCTGAGAGGTCCAAAGGACACAGACAGAAGGGGCTGGGTGGGTGCAAAGAAAGAGGGCCAGGCCTAACATCCCCAAACCAAGACACCGTGGAGACCAGCTCAGAGGCCCAGAGTCCTGGGGTTAGCCCTGACATTTCTTAGGGCACCTGAGCCCTGAGGCTCTGTAGGGTACAGGAATGGCATGGCTGAGACCTCTCTGGCCTGGACACAGCCTTCTCACTGATGACTGACAGCCTCATAGCCACATACTGGGGTGGAGAGGCACCCAGTGACTAAGTAAAGTGAGATAATGGAACTCCCAGGCCAGCTAAGTGTCAGGCAGAGGGAGCCAGATCCCACATGGCCAACCACAGTTCGAACCCTGACCTGGCAGCTTGAAAACTGCTCAGAATCCTGAAGGGATAGAGAAATGGAGCATAAAAGGATTGTGAGATATTTTCTCTGTGTGTGTGTGTGTCTCTCTCTGTCTCTCTCTATCTCTCTCTCTCTTTCGTGCACACATGCTCTAACTAGAGGACACACTATTTTTTTAAGCTTTGCTCCTTAAAAAAATACCTGTTGCAGGACCAGCAGATGACGTAATGGCTATGTCGCTGGACCCCCTGTGTAGTCAACTGCGGTTCAAGTCCCGGACCTGATGGCTTAAACTCATGCTGGGCACGTGTGCATGCATGCCCAGGATCCCAAGAGGAGAATGGAGAAGGGATTGCAGCATGACCATCGCCCCAGGGAGTGATTTCTAGCTTTCTGTCTCCCTGCCTCTGTCCTTCTGGCAAGCACACGTGCCCTATAGCAAAAACCTCTCCAAAAAAAAAAAAATACTCATTGGGCCAACTCGTGGCCTCATGGTTAAGCCAGCTGGATCCCACTTGACCAATTGCCTGGTTCAAGTCGCATACTGAGTTACTTGAAAAACACGCCAGGCATGTGTGCATGCATGCTCAAAATCCCAAAAGGAGCACAATGAAGAAGGGATTGCGGCATGGCTGTTCCCCTCTCTCGCTCTCCATTCAGTGAGAGCACATGCCCTTTGGCAAATCGAAAGACAAAAAGTGAAACTGGAATGAGTGAGGGTCATGCAGTTCCAAAGACTCAGACCGACATGGAGTGCCAGTGAGCCAGGAGATGTGCTAGAGCTACCAGTCCTGGGTGCACCATGGGACATTTCCTCAGGGGCACAGATACTAAAATAGGAGTAAAAAAGATTCTCATGGACCCTGCGTGAGGATAACGTGAACACTCTAGAGCATCCCATATTTTTCTTGAGGGCCTTATGTTAAATGAAGTAAACCAGACATAGAGAAATACTGCACGTTCTTTTTCACATATGGAAGCTGAAGAAGCTGATCTCCTCAACCTAGTAAAATAGTGTTACTAAAAGCTGGGAGGATGCTGGGAAGGACTGGGGAAGATTGATTGGTAGATAAAAAACTACAGCTAGAGGGAACCAGCAGTTAGCGTCCAGTCGCTGGACTCCCACGTAGTCAACTGTGGTTCGCGTCCCGGACCCGGTGGCTTAAAACCCACGCCAGTAGCGTGTGCGTGCGTGCCCAAGATCCCGGGAGGAGAATGGAGGAGAAGGGATTGCGGTGTGGCCATCTCCTCTGGGGGTTTCTCTCTTTCTGTCTCTCTGTCTCTGTTTGTCTGTCTGGCGAGCGCACGCGCCCTATAGCATAAACCTCTCAAAAAAAAAAAGTAAAATAAACTACAGCTAGATAGGAGGAATAAGTTCGAGAATTCACTGTGGGGCAACTGTGTGTAACAATTTATTGAATATCTCAAAAAAACGCCAGAAGAAAGCATTTTGACTATTATCAACACAAAGAGGTAGTAAGGACTGAGGTGATGGTGTGCTAATTACCGTAATTGGATCACTACACTCCGTATGCATGTATAGAAATACCATATCATACCATAAATACTCACAATTACTACTGGTCAATTAAATATAATAACAGCTTAAATGTGAAAAAATACTGCCATAATCACTCAAGCTGCTTTGTGCTAAAACAATCACAATTTTTTTTATTCTCATTATTTTTTTTACACATGCAATCATTATACATTCTTTGGCTTGTAAAGAGAATTTACCTAACATGAAATACTTCTTAGACCAGTTCAGTTGAGAATAAACAAATACAATTCTGAGGAAAAAACAATAATAAAATATTTGCTGTGATTCATTGGCTTCAATAAGCCACCCTGGTTTGTTTGTTATTGTCTAATCTCACAGGTCCATAGGCCTGTGTTATTTTTATGTCTCCTAATTATCACGTTATAATGGTATGTCTTGATTTTTCACGTAACATGCTAGCTGGTGCATTTGTCTGGATTTCTATATAGACGTCATGATCATCCCATTTTCCGACCATAATGCTCTTTGACATCCACAGCAGTGCCTGAGAATTCTTCACATGGATACAATGAACGTGGCTGTGTTTACATTCCTCCTATGGAGTTAACGTCTTTAAGGCAAATGGTTCATGAAAGACTATGGACCAGAGTTCTTAGAAACATAAAGTGATTTTCGTTAGTTTCTTAATGTTTGTTTCTGCATTTCTTTCTAGTTAAAAGCAGTAGCAACAAGTTTGGGTGTCTCCAATTCATTGCATCTTAAGCAACTTCATGTGATTTTTTTTGTGTGTGTGCTAGTTTAACATTTCAAAACATGGCAAAATCAGTAGAGTTTTATAAATTATTTTTAGTTTTCATTAATATTCTGTTCTGTATCAGAATGACATGGTCATGCATACTTTGAAGTAAAAAGCAAATACTCTGAAGTGAAAATATGTATGTAATTTTATTCGGCTGGGTTTTAAACATGCTGTACTAAAAACAAGTACTTAAAAAGTAGTCCATTTTCCATCTCAAATATTATATAGCGATTTCTATTTTTTTCTCTGCTAGATGTTTTATTAAATATTTACATGTTAATTTATTTCAATGATCACACTCAGGAAAGAGAAAAACACAGCTTTAGCAAGATGCATTCAAATAATTAAAGTCCAAAGCAAGAGCAATAGGAAAGACCATTGGGCGTCTCTCATGGTCCTTATTAATTGGCCCACATGCACATGCATCTCCAGCCAACCTTTTGTCTGGCTTGTCAGAGGACATTAGCTGAGACGAATCTGGAAGCCACTTCCTGGCTCCCCAGTGCACATAGTCACCAAGTAAGAAAGACTCATTTATCAGAATAAAAACTTTGCTACGTAATTGAGGATTGTGCAAGGCGTATCCCATGCATCATTATCTGGGCCTGATTAGCAATGATGGAAATTGGCCCTCAATTTTAACAATCAGCGGGGAAAAAACCCTTCGGCTTTCACTGGAGACAGACAATTGCCATAGATGTGTCTCTGTGTTTCCTGCACAATAGGAAAATAGAGGCAAGAGCTCTTGCAAAGACAGTTTTCAAATTGTTTTGGCAGCAGTTGTCTCACGGATGCCATTGTCCCTGTGACGCAAATAAGGCAGGATCTGCTTCTCCTGAGCTGGCATGTTGACATCTCATTGGACGTCCTGTGCTGCTATAGACCACACTGTGCCTCGTGCCCCCAGACATTGCCCGAGTGCCTGATTGGCTAGGCTGGACCTCCCTGGGCTTTGAAGCAGGCACGCTTGGGTTTGGATGCCAGTTGGACCTCGGGCAGGTGTGGTTGTCTCTGTTCACAGCTTCCTAGTTGTACAAGAGCAATCAGTCATACCTACTTTGGAAATTGCTTGTGAGTTTATAATAAGATAATCTGTGAACAAGCTCTGTTCAGGGCCCGGCTTGTGAAGGCTATATGCTCTGGCTTAAAAGCATGCCAGGTAGGCCCCAAGCTGCTAAGAGCTTCCTCCTATGTCTCTGAGGCCCTTGAGGAGAGGCTCCTTGGCAAAGGGAGTTGGCATTACTGTGCCCGATGCTGCAGCATTGGCTGTCAGCGGTGGCAATATCTTTATGTCAGCTAAGGAGCCTAGGGAGCTCTGCAGTTTATACCAAGCCACCCTCATGCCACTGCCCCTACATCACATTTCCAGGGAAGGAATTAAGAATTACAGAAAAGCTGGGACCAGCCAATGGCATAATGGTTACAACACTGGGCTCCCACATAGTCAACTGCGGTTTAGGTCCTGGACCCAGCAGCTTCAAACTCCGCCAGGCATGTGTGCATGTGTTCTCAAAATCCTGAAAGGAGAATGGAGAAGAAGGGATTTGGTGTGACCATTCCTCCTGGGGGGTGATTTCTCATTTTCTGTCTCTCTGGTGAGCACATGCACACTATAGCAAAAAAATCTCTCTTAAAAAAATAAAGGAATTACAGAAAAGTGACATATTAGAGAGTGTAGAGATGCTCTTTATTAAATGGGAGTGAAATGTCTCCCCTTTTCAGAATCTGACAGGGTGGGCCACTGCTAGGGTAGGTGCAGAAGGTGGTGGAGGCTTGAGCTTCTGAAGTTAGGGCTGGTTCCTGGGAGCACCCCATCAGGCAGCCCCACACAACTCTCCCCAAGGGCCTCTGAACAGCTCAGCAGACTTAGCAGTGCCTTGTGCCAGAGTGGATGGCCTTTACCACTTGGACCTTGAGGGACATTGCCAGGGAACTCCACAGGTGTCCAGGAACAGTCTGGCTGAGCAGCGTCTAGGGATGAAATGGAGCAGCCCCTGGCCACTGTACATGTGTGCAAGCCCTGGCATCCAGTTGGCCTCATCCTTCATGCCAGGTGCCGGGCAAAGGTGATGGCTTAGAGCAATGTGATAATGCAAGAAAATTCCTAAACTAGTCTTTGTACAGTAGAGTTAAAACTTAAACTTTGAACTCTAAGTGAAACACATTGAGCACATGTGCATGTATAGCCACAATTCTGAAAGGAAGAAGAAGTGGAGGAGAGGGGACTGCAATGTGATCGTCGCCCCCAGGGGGTGCTTTCTCACTTTCCACCTCTCTCTCTCTGACAAGAGCGCACACCCTCTGGCAAAATTACAAAAAAATAAATAAATAATGAGAGAAACGAGTGCTCTTCCTCTCTCTTATCTTCCCTAGAACTGAAAAACCTGCCATGGCTTCACATGATGATGAAGACCTGTTTATCACTGGCCAGTTCCATGAAACCCTTGCAGAGCTTGATGAAGACCTAGAAGGTATGCACTCCTGATCTTCCTTTTCCGTAGTACGTGACATGGCAGTAGATGCCAAAGGTCACTTTTTCTGAGCACGGTGTGATACAAGCACATGAGGAAGAGGTCTTCAGGACATACCGCAGTCCAGTTTGGAGGTGCTTTCTCTATCTGGTGAGTGCACACACCTTCTGGCATTAAGGGGGAAAGAAGGAAGAATTTTTTTCAAGGTATTCCATGCACATTAAAGAACAACAAAAGGTCTAGAGTACCTAGTAAGCTGGGGAAGCACTGGATGATTCAAAGATAAACAGGTTTTTTATTAGGACTTCCAACTCGTTTCTTGCTTATATAAGGCGTATCTCTGTGGGAAACATATGACCTTTTGGTCACAGTGCACTGTTCATAATGCAGCATCTTATGACACTGCTCTTCTAATGATCCATTTTTGGGAAAATGTATTATGAGGGCAAAGCAGATGGAAATAAGTTCAGTAAATAACCAGGGAGTTTTTCAAACAAAGGAGCTATATTTTTTTTTTCCAAGGCACACATCGAAAACAAACTAGAAATTAGATTTTGGTCATGGCTTCAAACAAAACAAAACAAAAGGAAAAGAAGAGAGAGGAAACAGACTTCAAACTGGTCAGTAGTTTTGTCTAACTCGACTTCCAGTTTCCTGTCCTGAGGACATATGGAAACTCTGAATCAGCCGTCCTGTGCCCCAGCTCTGACCGCCTGGCCCCTGGCACCATTTGGCTCTAAAGAGTCGTGACAGTTCCAGGGTGCTCACACTTAGTCTCTTGCCTCCCTAAGACATTAAAGCTAGAGCAAATCCTCCTTTATAACCCATTGTGCTTCCCACATGCACTCTCATGGACTGTGTGAGACAGTGGTTTGGATTTAGAGATCGGGATTTTTAGATGAAGGGTGTTGGTAAAATATTGTAACTGAATCCTTCACCTTCAAATGTCATAGATGAACAAACAGTTCTTCTGAGGAACAGTATAAGTTTTGTTGGTGTGGTGGTGAAGGGACCAGATCCTACATGGCCAACTGTGTGATTTGAGTCCCAGATCTGGCAGCTTAAATATCTTGCCAGATGCGTGTACATAAATGCCCAAAATCTCAAGAGGAGAATGGAGGAGAAGGGATTGCAGGGTGGCCATCTGCCCCTGGGGAATGATTTCTCACTTTTCCTATCTCTCTCTGAAGACCATATGTGCCCTATGGTGAAAATCTTTTACAAAAAGAAAAAGAAATAGTTAAGATCGTGGCCCTAGGCATGTGCAGATTACAGACCAAATAACATTTAAAACTATGTGTTAATTGGGACCTGGTGGTGGTGCAGCTGTAAAATGCATGCGCCACATGGGAAGGTCGCCATCTCAAGTCAGGGGACCTCCCCGAGGATGCTGGGCACATGGGACTCTTGATCCAAGGGCTGGCTGCAGCTGGGGACAGCTCATAGCATTCAGGCCCTGTCCAAGGTGCTATATCTCTGTCTCTGTCTCTTTACTTTTCTCTGTTCTTTATCCTTCACACTCATGAAACAAACTTCTGTAGGTTTTATATATCTAAATATTAAATATATAAAATAAAAATGTTATATATATGGCCATCCCCATAGCACAATAGGTAGAGAGCTGGATCCCACATGGCCGCCTGTAGTTTGAATCACAGACCTGATGGCTTGAAAATTATTCTAGGTACACATGTGCATATGCCAGAAATCCTGATGGGATGGAGAAATGGAGGGAAAGATTGTGGTGTGATCGCACGCCATTGGGGGTTCTTCTCTCTCTCTCCCTCTCTCCCTCCCTCCCTCCCCCTTGCAAGTGCACAAGCCCTCTGGAAACAAATAAATACATATGTAAATATCCTACACAAAAAGTACCCTCAAGAGAGCCTCGATGGTGTGGGATGGTACACGGGTGCCACGCTGACCGTGCCTGTCCTTCTTTGCAGAAATGGAAGGGAGTTACAGAACTGACAGCAGTTCCTTGACCAGCTCTCTCCATGGCGCGCCCAGCCCCTGCGCGCAGGAGGCCCTCATCCCTGGATGTGGCGATGTGGATACAATCCCAGTAACGTTCATCGGGGAGGTTCTAGATGACCCTGTCGACCTGGGATCATTTTCCAATAGAAACAACAATGCTGGCTCTTTTGACTTGGAGGGCACCGCCAGCAGGAGGGCCCACCTGCCCCCATCCCAGCCTGAGGACGGCCAGCAACTCGTGAAGGCGAGGGAGGAGGCACCCCGGCTGTCCGCTCCTTCTCATGACCCCAGAAAGATAATCAAGCTGGCCTCGTCCGATAGCTGTCGAGACCGAAGTGCAAATGACACAGGACGCAGGGCGACATCATTGGCTTCGAAGCTTCCCCCGGACAACCTAAATGTGAAGGAGAAAAGCAAGACCCCTGACCCCTCCCAGAGTGAGAAGACCCAGGCCTCCCAGAGAGCATATTCACAGACAGTAAATGAAAACGATGGCCACCATGAAACTGTCGGCTCGGCACCTCCGCCATGGTACCAACGAGGCCAGAGCCCAGGGGGCAGTTATGGTCTGAAATATGGCCTTACTACGTATAAAATCGTCCCTCCCAGGTCAGAGAGGAGGTGTTATGACAGAGACGCGTCTCTCTCCGTGGGTGCCATCAAAATCGATGAGCTGGGGAACCTGGTAAACCCCCATGTGAATGGCAGCAGGGTCATCTCCCTGCCATCGGCCCTTCTCGAAGGAGAAGCTCAGCCCATTGGGAAAGTCAAAGAGTTCTGGAGGTGCAACTCTATGGAGAAACCCACAGACTGGCCCCCACGGTGCCCAGCCAAGAAGACCGCCTCCGCCACCCTGCCAGCGCAGCCACAGCCTCCAGAGGACAGGCTCAGAGCAGACCCCAAACCTGCGCTGCCCCTCTCTGCTCCCCAGGGAGACAGGAGGCACCTGGTAGAAGGGGGAAGCCAGCAGCCCACAGCCATCTCCTGTCACGTGAAAGTGCCATCTGTGAACAGCAAAGAGGTCGTGTTTCTCAAGCCTCAGAGAAGAACGTCCAGCCAGTATGTGGCCTCTGCTATTGCCAAGCGGATAGGACCCGCGAAAGCCCACACTGACACGGTGAAGCCCCAGAGTGACGCCGGGCAGGGCTGCGAAGGCAGAGTGCCAAAGCCGACCGGACAACCCACTGACCTCTGCGTGGAGACACAAGGACGCACAGAAGGGGCAGAGCCCCCCAGCGCCATCCTTCCCAGCAACCGCAGAGAAGAAGCGGCTGTCGGGACCCACCCTAGAGGGGACATCAGCAGCCCGTCCAGCCAGGTCTCGGCCCAGGACAGTCCTTCTGGCATCCACAGAAGCTCCTGTTTCCCACTGGGTGGATCTTCCCAGAGGGATCGTGTTTCTGTGGGCCAGAGCTGTGGTTTCAACAGGAAGCAAAGCACCAGTGACAGAAAGCCCAACTCGACAGCTGACCCCACCAGCACTCTGGCCAGTGCCAGCCCTCCCACTGCCTGCTCAGCAAAAGCCCCAGTCAGCGGGACATTGGTGAACGGAGCCAGGTGGGCCCCAGGCGGCAGCAGGCTGCCTCGCTCCCAGGAAGTGTGTGGCTCTGAGAGCCACGTCGGCCTGGAGACAGAGGAGAGGCTCCGTTTGCTCTCCACGGATGTGCCTGAAACAGATGGGGCTTTGCCACCTAGCATTTTTGGGCCAAAGAAAAAATTCAGACCTGTTGTCCAGAGGCCAGCCCCAAAAGACACATCTCTGCACAGCGCACTAATGGAAGCCATCCACTCCGCTGGAGGGAAGGACAGGCTGCGCAAGGTGAATCCAGCAGCCACTAGGGGCGTGCCCAGGGAGGTCTTGATTGGTTCTTGCACCATGCCTGTCTTTGTTTATTTTCTTTAGTTATTGCTCTAGGGTGCCTGTGTTCTGGAAGAGGAAAACATCACCCCCCAGGAGGAGGGCCACACAGCCATCCCTTCTCTTCCATTTTCCTCTTGGGATTTTCAGCATGTACACACATGTGCCCACCATGATTTTCAAACCACAGGTCCAAGACTTGAACTGTACAGTTGGCTATGTGGGATCCAGCCACCTTAACCTCTGTGCCACTTGCTGGCCCCCACCACTGCCTGTCCATGTAGGTGCTCAGACCTTAGAGTCTTAGAACAGGATCAGAGGAGGGCCAGCCGATGACCTGGTGTGTAAGAGAACTGGCCACCACATAGCCAGCCACACTTGTAATCCTGGCCCTCGTGGACACGTGTGCATGCATGCCCCAAATCCTGACGGGATAAAGAAATGCAGGAGAAGGGATTGCAGCGTGATCACATGCCATTGAGGGGGGAGTGCTTTTTTCCTCTCCCTTTCTCTGTCCTGTCTCTGGTGAGCCCATATACTCTTTGGCAATTGAAAAAGAAAACAGAATTAGAAGAGAAAGAGACAGGACACCACACCAGCAAGGTGTGACAGAGGTTTCATTTTCAACTTTCTGTCTCACTCCCTCCAGAGTACTTGACTAGAACCACTCACAAGACTAAAATCGGTGAATAAGACTGAACTCAGTGAATTTTAGGCTCGTCCCCATGGACTTCAGGCCCCCGGCTGCCCTGCAAGAGACATCAGCGATAAATGTCCAGTCACTGGGCCAGGGGAGTGGACAAGCAGGTGGGATTGTCCCTTCTCTGGCCCTGAACAATGGAAGGGTCATAAGCAAAGTCCCGCAGAGCCCTTCTTTTCCTGCCTGTGTATTTGTAACAGTGCCTGTTGTCATTCCTCCATAACAATAGGAATGACCGAGGCACTTAACACATTGCAGGTCTCTCCTTTAATCGCTCATCAGCACTGACTGTTAGGAGATGTTTGCTGTGCATTCGCAGACTGGGAAACCGAGGCATGGTGAGGCCGAGTGGCGAGGCCCAAGCTCACAGTACGCGCTGGTGGGGACCTGGCATTCCCACCCAGGTCTGCAACACTAGGCCCTCGAACACTAGGAGACAGTCGCCATTCGGAGGCCGTCACTCGCTGCTTCCCAAAGACAGGGCTTGATTCTCATATCCCTGTGCTAACTGCCAGTGTGAAATCGGCCCCCTGGGCCTCACCGGCAGGCACTGGTTTTCTCTGCGGTGCCTCACACATGTTGATTCTCTTAATATCTAGACTGCAGAACAGACCTCACTGGGAGGGCCAAAGACACCGTCCTTCACGGAGGCAGAGGGTGAACGATGCGCCCTGCTCGCGGCCATCCGAGGGCACAGCGGCACCTGCAGCTTGAGGAAGGTAAGAAGAGGAGAATCTGCCCAGAGAAATAGGTTCAAACTCACCCCTCTCCCCAGCGAACCCCAGGGACACTGTAGCCTCCTGCTCTGGATGGCAAACCACCATTAGGGAAGCCCAACTGCCAGGCCCAAGAGCCTGGGGCAGCCCCTGCCAAGGAAGAACAGGGTTTCCAGAAACTTCCACCCTTGTCTGAAGGTAGAACTGACCTGTACCCAGCTCTGAGCACTTCCCAAGTTCCCTCAGACACCAGCATGGCTTCAGACTTAGGGAGCAGGCCACCAGGGTCCGTATAGAGCGCCTAGGCCCGGCCTTGCAGCGCCCTGGAGCCCTTGCGGCCTTGCCTCAGGCACAGGATGCGCCCTGCACAGCTCCACGCTCTCTGAGGAGCAGGAAGACTTGTTTGTAGGCATCAGGTGTTGAGTGTGTGTCCTCCCCCAAAGCAACGGATCAGATCTGTGTGTCCAGCTCGTATTTCTAACCTCATGTCGAGACAAGTTACGAGATCAGAGAGTTCTCAGTAAAGCACCAACGCCAAATCCTGGTCTCCGGGACCGTGGCTTGGCTGCAGGCAGAGCGCGGGGGCGGATGTCTCAGCCGCCAGCAGACAGTTGGCCTGGGCTCCCTGCAGACGAGCTATTTCAGATTTGCGGTTAAGATACTCAGCTGTGCACGGCCCTCTCAGTGTCCTCTTTTGCGGACACTGTCCCTGAATCTGTTTGGGCTGCTAGGACAAAACGCCACAGATGGGGTGGCTTGTAGATGACAGAAATGTATCTCTCATGGCTCTGGAGGCTGGGAAGGCTGAGGTCGAGGCTCTGGCAGACTTGGAGTCCTCACATGGGGAGGGCGAGGGAGCTCTCGGGGGTCCACTGTATGGGTGGTCATCCCATTCACGAGGGCTCCACACTCGGGACCTGATCGCCTCCCAAGGCCTCACCTCCTGATGCCTTCACCTCCACCTCCGGGCAGGATTCCTGCACGTGAACTTGAACTTGGGGATGTGGACGTTCATTCTATGGCAATCACATCACCATCTCATTGCTAGGTGTCGTCACACGCCTCTGAGGAACTCCAGGGTTTCCGAGAGGCCATGCTGTCTACACAGGGTTCTGACAACTTCCACCAAGAAGACCTTGGCCTTCCGCCCCCGCCGGCCCTGCCACCCCCGCCCCCTCCAGCCTCCCAGGCTCTCTCCACGTCACAGCCAGCATCCAGGCTCAGCACAGGCACCCTCGACACCCCAGCGGACGCCAGGCAAGCCCTGATGGACGCCATCCGCTCCGGCACAGGGGCAGCAAGATTGAGAAAGGTGACAGTCCTGGCGACAGTGTGCATGCGTTTGTGTGGGGGTGAGGACATGTAAATGTGCCGCTCAGACCCCGGAATGCACCTGCTGGGGCAGGAGCCATGGTGAGGGCAGAGGGCAGGTGTGAGAGCTGATGGCCTGCATCCTCACACCCGTGACGGGGTTCTGAGCCAGCTCCTCAGGGCCAGAGCAAAGCTTAAACTACTTCTAGGAGTCAGGGGGTGGCTCCACAGCTAAGAGTCGTGTCTGAGGGGCTGACCTATACAGGAAGGTCCTGGGGTCATATCCAGCGACCTCCCTGAGTATCCTAGGGCCCGCCTGTGATTGGGGTTGGCTCAAGGCTTGGGGAGATTGCAGCATCGAGACTCTATTGGGGGTGCAGTCTCTCTCTGTTTCTCTCATTTAAGGAAGAAATAAATACATATAAATTAAAAGAAAATAAACGCATAGACCCCAACTCCAGTCCCTCGGCATATTCCCAATGCAGCCCAAAGTTGGTGCTGGTCCAGGACCAGGCTGGAGGTTCATCCAACGTGGGCCCCACTGGTCACAGGCCACAAGCTCATGGCCTTTGGTCAGCATGTAGGTGCCAGCGTCCCTCGCTCACTCAGGCATGCGTGCAGGGACGCTAGCCAGAATAACATCCGACAGTTAGGGGATTTGAGGCCCTCGGGTAGAGCACGCCCCTGTGGGTTCTCTTTCCGTGTGATCGTGCACTGGTCTGACAGGGATGGTCTGCCTGGTCCCTGAAGGTGGTAGGATTTGTGGCCCCTGCAATGGCATCCCCAAATTAAGGGGATGCTTGGGCCAGATGGCTCCTCAGACCTGTTTCAGTGTCAAAGTGATTCTGTGAATGGATGGACCTCCTCTCCCTGCCCATTTGTGGGTAACGTGGGGAGTAGCTAGTGATGGGGGGATGTGGTAAATGCCGTCTTCTCAGAGATTGTTTCCAGGCCCTGAGCTTCTGTTTTCCCTAAGCTAAGCGGTCGGTTCCAAAGATTGTCCATGTTTGATACTGACAGGGAACAAGGCAGGCCAGCCAGTGGTGGTAAAAGCGACTGTGGTAAAATCCCACTGTGCCATTTGAGCCCTGGACCAGCAGCATGAGGAAAATGCTGGGCGCGGGGGTGTGCATGCCCTAAATCTCCCCCGAAAGAGGAGACAAAGACAGGATTGCAACCTGATCAGTCCCCGCGAAGGGTGCTTTCTCATTTTCCCTCTCTCTCTGTCTCCTTGTCTCTCTCTGGCAAGTGCACATGCCTTTGGCAAAATTAAAAAAAAAATAAATACTAAGGGAACAAGGTTCAGATGAGTCAAGTCACTTGACCTTGGTCACTCAGGACTGGACTCAGACATGGTTCAGTCTGGGCCCAGCAAGTCCTGGTCAGCAGGTAAGACGCCATGTGCTCTGTAGACCGCAGGTAACCACAGGAACGCCCCGTCCTATGGGAATGGTTGGCCACTGAACAGCAGAAAGCTCTCCTTGTTTCACTCTCTGGATCCCGGGGGATCAGGGAAGGGCAAGATGACATGCACCCCCAGGCGATGGGGCTGTGATGAGTGCGACTTTGCAGCTGAGAGGGCCCAGACAGGGACCTTGTGCAAGAAAGGCCTGTGAGCTGCTGTCTCGCCCCGAGCTCCCTGGGGCCATTTGTCATGACTCTTGGGCGTGAGGGTGAGGTGTCCGTTGCTATTGGGTGTGGCTCTAAACAAGGGACCGAAGATGTCACCTGGCGAGGACATTGCCCAGTCACTGGGAAAATGTCCTCAGCCAAGGCCGCGGGGAGTGGCCAACTCTACACTGTGTCCGTGGGGACTAGGGACCACTTCAGAAGAGTGAGAGCTGTTTGATTTCCTTTGTGCTTTTTCATTTCTACAAATTTCTGTGTTGGCGAATGTATGCCCTCATCTCAGATGAGGGAAAAGGGAGGAAAATGGGTGAGTGTCTAAATAAAGGTCATAAAAATTAAATAGCATCAGTTCTGCCAGTGATGGCTCCTACAAGCAGCCCCCAGGCCCCCCTCTGCGCCCCACCTCCCAGTGGCAGACTTCAAGACCAATACTCAAGCCTTTCTCTTGAGAAGTGCAAAGCCACAGCACCAGAATCTGCTCCAGTGGTCCGGCTGATCCCAGGCTACGGTTCTGAGCTTCTGAAACCATGGTGCTCAGTGAGAAGTCCACAGGACGTCTCTGTTCTGAGGCAGACTAGTCAGCGCTTTGAGCCTACAGACCTTAATTTTCAGATGTTTACCAGGTGGCTTTATGTTAAGGTTTGAGGTCATTTTCTGTCTCATTTGACCTTTGATGTATTTTGAGTAACACTGAATGGACTCAGATAAGTTGCATGAGGCTACACTGGGGGTGTGATCTCCTTGACTGATTTTTGTATCTTTTTAAAATAGGCACCCTCTCTCCGTCCTGATAGAGTCATGAGGATCCAGGGCTTGGCGAGCTCCAGCTTGCTCAGGCCTGCAGCTAGCAAGTGACAGACCTCACAATTAAGCCTGGGGCTTTCTCTGTGGAGTCTCTCCTCCACCTTCCAGAAAGACAAGTATTAAGAAGATTCGAAATAGTATGAAAAGACAGAGGAAGTTGTGCTGTGAGAAAGGAAGTGGGGAGGGATGTGTGGACTCTGGACAAAGAGCCAGGTCTCAAGGAAGCAGCTGGACGTCTGGTGGTGTCGAAGAAGGCAGGCCCTGGGCATGCTGGGAGGCAAGGTCACCATGGCTATAGAGCACTGCCTGGGTCAGGGGCTGGGCGGTTATTCCCAGCACCATCCCAGCTTTCTATCAGTACTTTAAATGGCATTCGAAAGCACAAGTTTGGGGACCAACAGATGACGTTGTGGTTAAGGCACTGAATTCCGTATGGCCAACCCCACAGCCCACAGTTCAAGTCCCAGACCCCAGTGGCTTAAAAAATATACTGGACAACTGTGTGTACGTGTCCAAAATACCAGGAGAAGAATGGAGGAAAAGGCATTGTGGTGTGACCCTGGAGTGTGTGTGTGTGTGTGTGTGTGTGTGTGTATGTATGTGTCGAGGGGGTGATTTCTCACTTTCCCTCTCTGTCTCTAGTGAGTACCCATGGCCTATGGCAAAAATGTAAAACCACACACACACACACACACACACACACACACACACAAATTTTGATTGTGTCTTAGGTGAGTCTAAATATTGTGAGTTGTGAGTTGCCTCATCCTCTCTGAAAGTTCTGGGCAATCCATGTTTATATGGCACTTCAGAGCTTTTGATGCCATGAAGTTTCCAGGATGCTCTTGGGCTGAAAGTTGGACCCCTGTGTGGCCGGAGTCTGACACTGGAGACCGTGTCCCTGTCTCTCTCTTTC
>NW_006198962.1:489537-511044 GCF_000334495.1 Tupaia belangeri chinensis
CTCCCCACCCAAATGGCCCAGTGACTCAGTTCCTTCTCTTCCACTTGCACAACCTTACTACTACAACACACAGGGCCTGCTGGGGAAAATGGGACTTCGGAGGCCAGGAATTGAGTGTTCCCTGCCCTGAGCAGCCTCCCTTCAGCCGCTATCAGAGATATACAGGTGTAGCTGGGCCCAGCGGGCCTCAGTTAGAACTAGTGATTAGTCCCTTGGAGGTGTTTACCCGACTGTTTCCCACTGTCTCACGCTCTGTCTCCTCATTTGGCCAAGTGGTAGACTCAGCGTCGGGGAAACGTTTGCGGTTCAGGCAGTGAGCTCACCCAGTTAAATGACTTTCCTCTCTGTGTGGACCGGGGAAGTTTATGTTGTCTTTGCAGCTAATATACTTTGGTCACTTTGGTGGATTTTTTGGTAATTGAACATCAAACTTTGTGAACTTTGCCTCTATTATTTCTGTTTTTTAATGAGAGATTTTTGGCATAGGGCATGTGTGCTCAATGAAGAAATAGACAAGAAATCACCCCTCAAGAGGGGTGGCCAGTCACAATCCCTTGTCTTCCATTATCCTCCCCAGATTTGAGGCACACATGCACATGTGCCCAATGTGAGTTTCAAACTGCTAGGTCCAGGACTTGAACCATGGTCAACCATGTGGAAGTCCACCACTTTAACCACTGCGCCACCTGCTGGCATCACGCCTCTATTATTTCTTTAGCTTTAGCTTCCTTTCACTTTGGACTTTTAAAGCTGTAATAACCTCAAGAAAATACAATACAGACAGGGGCTTTAGGATCTGTTGATTGTGAGGTCCTAGACACCCACTAATAACAATTTCGCTCAGTTTTCTTCTGGGAGAAAATGAATGAAGGACTCAGAACTGGCATTGCTGGAACAGCCTGGAACTGAGAGTTGCCTCTGGCTGTCTCAGGCTGTCCTGAGGGGCTGCAGTGCCTGAGCCCTCAGACCCTCCTCCCTGTCCCCTCTCCTGCATTTCCTCCAGTCTTTTGTCCAAAATGAACAACCATCCTGGAGTGTGGGGGGGTTGGTTTCCTGGACATGGGACCTTCTGTGCTAAAATCCAGGACAGTCTTAGGTAAACCAGGGCAGTTGTTCACCCAACCTGTAACTCAGAAGAAGTTTCACATGGGCAGAAATGCAGCCTGTGTCAAACAAAACAGTCAATTAGATGTAGAAGGAATAATTACCTTAACAAGGACTTTGCATTTTTCAAGGCAATTGAAATTACATTGCCTTCCCAATGCTAATCACATAATGCCTCTGCCCTTGACAGTCCAAGAAACTTCAGCTGCTGGTGTTTTTCCTGTAGTTCTGCATAAGAGCGAGTAGAGCTTAGGTCTGTTTCTTCAGGGGAACGCTCACTTTTCCCGAAGGCAGTGTTCAGATTGACACCCACTTTCTCCCCAGCCCCTTTTTCACTTCTTCCTTCCACTCAATCCTGCGTTTTTATGAAGGGAAACTTGTGTGCATCGGACAACCTTTGTCAATCTGTTAAAAATGCATTCTTTCAGAGGGTCCAGAGCATACTGCACATGCCCTCTTATTCCATATTTATGTGAAAACACTCACGTGCCCAGCACTCCACCCTGCAAGCATTTCTGAAGAATCTACCAGAAATTGGTAGCACCAAAGTCCGGATGCTGTGGTAGCTGCTGCTCGGGCTAGACATACAAACAGAGAAACATCTGCACCCCGGGAGCTCTCAGACAGACCATGAGGGGGGCAGAGCTTGATGCTGATTGGGGACTGTTCAGCAGCCATTCTGTCTGGGCTAAGAGTCCACCTTTCCTCTCAGGGGAGCAGAGAGCACCCACCCACCTTCCCGGATTAAGGCTATACTTCCCTTTAGCAGATATGGTTAGTGATTCATCCTGGCCTTTCATGAGGTCCGTGTGGCTGCTGTGCCCAGACATCGTGTCAGCTCCTGACGCTTTGACAGAAGTCCTTCAGGCCACCCGAGTTCCCGCCTCCCAGCTGGGCCCTCACAGGTGCTGGTTTTCCCATTGCAGGAATTAACCAATACAGACCACGTGCGTGTGTGTTGTGACCCTTGGCCTTGACGGTAGACCAGGTGAGAAGTGATTAGACTCAGGAGGCTCCAAGCCAGGGATGAGAAACAACAAACCTTTCCTCTAAGCCTACGCGTCTTCACATGTGGGTTCAGGAACTCCAAGTTCCTGGGACTGGGGAGCAGTGATTTATGTCAGGACATGAAAAGGATCCTCAGAACAATTGCATCACATGCCCTCCCCACCCAAATGGCCCAGTGACTCAGTTCCTTCTCTTCCACTTGCACAACCTTACTACTACAACACACAGGGCCTGCTGGGGAAAATGGGACTTCGGAGGCCAGGAATTGAGTGTTCCCTGCCCTGAGCAGCCTCCCTTCAGCCGCTATCAGAGATATACAGGTGGAGCTGGGCCCAGAGGGACTAAGTTAGAACTAGGGATTGGTCCCGTTTAGCCCGACTGTTTCCCACTGTCTCACGCTCTGTCTCCTCATTTGGCCAAGTGGTAGACTCAGCGTCGGGGAAACGTTTGCGGTTCAGGCAGTGAGCTCACCCAGTTAAATGACTTTCCTCTCTGTGTGGACCGGGGAAGTTTATGTTGTCTTTGCAGCTAATATACTTTGGTCACTTTGGTGGATTTTTTGGTAATTGAACATCAAACTTTGTGAACTTTGCCTCTATTATTTCTGTTTTTTAATGAGAGATTTTTGGCATAGGGCATGTGTGCTCAATGAAGAAATAGACAAGAAATCACCCCTCAAGAGGGGTGGCCAGTCACAATCCCTTGTCTTCCATTATCCTCCCCAGATTTGAGGCACACATGCACATGTGCCCAATGTGAGTTTCAAACTGCTAGGTCCAGGACTTGAACCATGGTCAACCATGTGGAAGTCCACCACTTTAACCACTGCGCCACCTGCTGGCATCACGCCTCTATTATTTCTTTAGCTTTAGCTTCCTTTCACTTTGGACTTTTAAAGCTGTAATAACCTCAAGAAAATACAATACAGACAGGGGCTTTAGGATCTGTTGATTGTGAGGTCCTAGACACCCACTAATAACAATTTCGCTCAGTTTTCTTCTGGGAGAAAATGAATGAAGGACTCAGAACTGGCATTGCTGGAACAGCCTGGAACTGAGAGTTGCCTCTGGCTGTCTCAGGCTGTCCTGAGGGGCTGCAGTGCCTGAGCCCTCAGACCCTCCTCCCTGTCCCCTCTCCTGCATTTCCTCCAGTCTTTTGTCCAAAATGAACAACCATCCTGGAGTGTGGGGGGGTTGGTTTCCTGGACATGGGACCTTCTGTGCTAAAATCCAGGACAGTCTTAGGTAAACCAGGGCAGTTGTTCACCCAACCTGTAACTCAGAAGAAGTTTCACATGGGCAGAAATGCAGCCTGTGTCAAACAAAACAGTCAATTAGATGTAGAAGGAATAATTACCTTAACAAGGACTTTGCATTTTTCAAGGCAATTGAAATTACATTGCCTTCCCAATGCTAATCACATAATGCCTCTGCCCTTGACAGTCCAAGAAACTTCAGCTGCTGGTGTTTTTCCTGTAGTTCTGCATAAGAGCGAGTAGAGCTTAGGTCTGTTTCTTCAGGGGAACGCTCACTTTTCCCGAAGGCAGTGTTCAGATTGACACCCACTTTCTCCCCAGCCCCTTTTTCACTTCTTCCTTCCACTCAATCCTGCGTTTTTATGAAGGGAAACTTGTGTGCATCGGACAACCTTTGTCAATCTGTTAAAAATGCATTCTTTCAGAGGGTCCAGAGCATACTGCACATGCCCTCTTATTCCATATTTATGTGAAAACACTCACGTGCCCAGCACTCCACCCTGCAAGCATTTCTGAAGAATCTACCAGAAATTGGTAGCACCAAAGTCCGGATGCTGTGGTAGCTGCTGCTCGGGCTAGACATACAAACAGAGAAACATCTGCACCCCGGGAGCTCTCAGACAGACCATGAGGGGGGCAGAGCTTGATGCTGATTGGGGACTGTTCAGCAGCCATTCTGTCTGGGCTAAGAGTCCACCTTTCCTCTCAGGGGAGCAGAGAGCACCCACCCACCTTCCCGGATTAAGGCTATACTTCCCTTTAGCAGATATGGTTAGTGATTCATCCTGGCCTTTCATGAGGTCCGTGTGGCTGCTGTGCCCAGACATCGTGTCAGCTCCTGACGCTTTGACAGAAGTCCTTCAGGCCACCCGAGTTCCCGCCTCCCAGCTGGGCCCTCACAGGTGCTGGTTTTCCCATTGCAGGAATTAACCAATACAGACCACGTGCGTGTGTGTTGTGACCCTTGGCCTTGACGGTAGACCAGGTGAGAAGTGATTAGACTCAGGAGGCTCCAAGCCAGGGATGAGAAACAACAAACCTTTCCTCTAAGCCTACGCGTCTTCACATGTGGGTTCAGGAACTCCAAGTTCCTGGGACTGGGGAGCAGTGATTTATGTCAGGACATGAAAAGGATCCTCAGAACAATTGCATCACATGCTGGGCCTGCATTGCTCTTTCTGCAGACCTCCGGTACATGGCCGTTAGATCAGTCATTCTGAGATCCAGCGTCGTCCACCGTCTCTTTGCTGCCCCTTTGCCCGATTCCTCTTCCTGGGACAGCCCCACCAAGTCACCTGTCTTTTCTGCACACAGAACTCCTAATGCAGTTACCATTCTCGGGCTTCACACATACTGTTCCTTACTCGTGAAAAACCATTCCCACATTTTACCAGCACGATCTCACTCATCCTGCATCCTGCCCCTGTATTAACCTCAAAACTTCAGAAAGCCTTCCCAGTCGGCACGCTGGATTAGGTTCCCTGGTTAAAACATCACATCATTTTTCCTTCATAATGCAAAACACAGCAGTCATTGCTCTGACACCGGCGTGACTGGCGGCAGGTCTGCCTTGTCCACACCGTGAGCTTTATGAATCCTGCCTGTCACATCCCCTCACACCTTGTACAGTTTCTGGCATACAGTGGGTGTTCAGTAACTGTTTATCATAAGAAGAAAGGGAAGGAGAGGGAGGGACAGAGAGAACTCATTCTCATGCTGGGTCCTGGCCCTTCTAGAATAACTTGGTGTCCACATGCTCGTAACTCATCTCTTTCATAATCATGACGGTGTCTTGCCAAGAATCGACTTCAATTTGGAAGAACCTACCTTCTTTTCCTTTGGAAAATAAGATGAGTTTATGTATCTCTAGGCCCCATCCTAGGCCCTGTTTCCATCTAGCAAAGTTAGCCGACGGCTATGTGACTGACTCCCTTGTGAGTCTGCCAGTACCTGGGATCTAATCCTCCCAAGTTCGAAGACAGGAACATAATAAGGGAATCTTGGTGCTCCTTTGGCTTCTTCGCTTCCCTAAAACACCATTTCCCTAGCATCCCTGTTTGTTTTGCCTCTGTCTATGTAAAAATTACACACCTTGGCAGGCAAGGAAACAAAATTAAATTTGCATGCTTTTATAGCTGTCCATGCTGGCCTCAAACTGCTAAGTCTTGTCCCTTCATTATCTTTTTGTTTCACTGAAGTCAAAGAGACTCTCATAGGAAACCTGAACCTTTGGGATGTCAGAGAACCTCCTAACTACACTGCCATGCTGTGCAGGTCCCTCCCCTTGCACGGACACCTGCTCTCCCTCTCCCTTGCATACCCTGTGTGATCACAGGTGTCCTAGAGCTGGCTCAGTGGTCACAGAAGCAGGACCCTGACAGCAGAATCTCCCTCCCTTGCCTCGATCTAGAGTATGGTCACTTACCAATGTAGCTGAAGCCTGGATTGTTATTATTGGACATCAGTACAGGCTTATGTGACATTGGTATTAACTGTGTCCCAAGCTCTGTTGGGCTGAGTTGTCTCCTAGCCAGATCTCCATGCTGGCCTTCTGAAATTTCCTTTTTCACACCAAATGTCAAGAGTGTTCCTTTCCCCTCCTAAGTACTCTCCTAATTTCTTGATAACTGTTCACACCTAAAGTGGCCATGATACTTATTCCAGTGCACCTGTAAGCATAAGCTCGGGCGTTTACCAGCACAGGGAGCCTGCGATGCTCACCTTGGACTCCAGCCAGTCCTCTGCAAGCTGCTCCCTGGGACAGTGGAGAGTGCTCGGCCCACCTTGATTTGCTGTCTTGCCCTTCACCTTCTCTCACTGGCCAGCACTCCCACTTCTCCCTGTGTGCCCTGAGGAATTTGTCTGAGCAAAATGTAACAGCCTCTTCCAAAAGGCTCCTCCCAGTATGCCAAGCTGTTGATGAACCAGAAGTGCCCACAGCCCACTTCCCCCGCCACAAACCTTCATTACAGCCGTCTGAAACCAGCCGCTGGGTAAGCCCTGTGAAATGATGTGATCTTGGGTGTCACGAGTCCCTGCACTGAGCCCCCTGCAGAGGCCGTCTCCCCCCGCTCTTGGAAACTGTAACCTGGACATCATTATTCCCCTCTTACCAGTGAAGGAAGCAGGGGCGAGAGAGGATGACTAACTCCGAGACTCACCAGCCAAGATGCACGTCATGCTCCAAACTCGGAGCTCTTGGCTTTTACACACATCAGTGTTTAAAACCCAGGTGGAATTTATATTTTTCATTTGTAGGAAATTCAAAGCCAGCTAAACGGTTGCTTGGAAGCCCACCAAGACCTCACTTCTAACTCTAACTTTTGATAAACCCAGTTTAATCACAAACCCCATTTTCTGTTGCTATTAGAAAGGATTTTTTTCTGTTATTTTGTTATCAAACATTTCAAAGGTATTGAAAAGTTAAAATAATTGTACAGAAAACACCTATGCATTTAGCGTGAGGAGGCTATCATAACATCTTATAGTATTTGATATGTGTCTGTCCACCTGTCTAACCCTCTGCCTACCCACATGAAGTTTTTATTGTGAATTTTGAAGTACATTGCAAACATCAGTTTGCTTCACTCCTAAATAATTCAGTGTGTATATTATTAAAACTTAATATTTTTATAGTTGACTTTGACATAAAATTTACATATACTAAAATGCATAAATCTCAAGATGACTTTTTGATGAGTTCAAAACCTATTTTGTTTCATGTTTTTTAATTGTCGGAGGGCACATGTGCTCACCAGCGAGAGATGGAGAGAGAGGAAGAGAAGAAGCACCCTGAAGGGGCTGTGGTTGCACCACAATCCCTTCTCTTCTGTTTCTCCATCCTGTCAGAATTTGGGGCATACATACACCCAGCATGTTCAAACCACCATGGTCAGTGTTCAAACCAGTCAATCATGTAGAATCTGGCTTCCTTTACCACTGGGCTATAGGACCAGCCCTCAAAATCTGTTTTGAACTCACCTCTTTGCATTTGAGTTTGGTTTTGGACAAGTATTATGGGGAGAATAAAACTGAAACAAAAAATTAAATAAAATGTCCAGTTTCCAGGACATATGTATGTGTGTATGCATATATATACTAGAACTTACAGACACACATATTTCAGGATCATTTGTGGCTCTTTACATCATCTGGCTCAAAGGGGGAATTGCACTAGCATGGCTGTAGCTAGGACAGTTGGAGCTAGGGGAAGCTGGATAAAGAGCAGAAGTTGGAAGACGTTCTGCAAACCCAGAACCATGGAAATGGACTAGTCTCTGCTGCTGACAGTGCAAAGAGAAGAGAAGGAACAAGACAGAGCTATTGTAAATACATTCAGTCCTCACCTGCTTATTAAAAGGAATCCCTGAGAACTTCTGCTTATAGCCGAAACGGAATTTCAGGGACCATATTTACCATCCAACATGAAACAACCTAAAACTCAGGAAAAATATGAGAGCAGAAGTACTCAAATCATTAGGCTTCAGGCAGCAGAGACTTTCAGAAGGGCCCTCTAGAGTAGTTAGCAAAGCACTGATTACCACATACAAGAGATACAGGGACTAAAAATAGGTTAGACGGAGCAGTACCGAGAGCTCACATAGGCCAAAACTAGTGCCAGTTTCTACCAGCTAGACTAGGGCACTTCATAACTTCTGGGCATTGGAGAGAGTACTCAAAGGGTCTTGCCTCAGTAGGGGGCCATATTTAGACTCAATTATGGCCCTCATACTGCCCAACAAATCTTAACCAGCAACACCTGAAAGGATCACACAGTTCCCACATAACTGCATCCCAGAATAACGCTCAAGAATAAGAATACAAAAATATATAGCACCCACCAAGGTAAAATTGACAATGTCTGGCATCCAATAAAAAAGTACCAAGCCAACAGCAAAGCAAGATAATATGAAACATTATAGATTTTTAAAAATTCATCAATGAAAACTGGCCTAAAATGGGCACGTTAGAATTAACAGAGGAGGATATTAAAGCAGTTAATATAATTATATTTTTAAACAATCCAAGTAATACAAAATATGTTCTGTGACCACAACTGGATAAAATTGGAAATCAATAACAAAGTGATATCTGGAAACCCCTCAAATATTTGTAAGTAAAATAAATGACACAGTTCTAAATAATATATGGGTCAAATAAAAAAATGTAAAAGGTTAAATTGGAAAGTATTTTGAACAGAATGTAAATTTAAATGCAATGTAAAATTATAATTTGTGTGATACCACTAAAGCAGTATTTAGGAAAAAACTCTACAGAACCACATTGTTATAATAGAAAAGAAGAAAAGCTGCAAATAATTACCTCAATTCCACTATAAAAAGGGCAAAAATAAATCTGTAGTAAGCAGAATAAATAATAAATGTGAGAGTAGAAATCAGTGAAATGAAAAAAACAACAAAAAATCAATTAAAGCAAGAATTTTGTTCTTTGACAAGATTGATAAAATTGATGAACCTCTGTAGCTAGATCTATCAGAAGAAAAAAAAAAAAAAAACAGAAGCAAATTACCAATGTCAAGAAAGAAAGATGTAACATTACTACAGATCCTACAGAGAGGAAAATAGGGAACTTTTATATGCAGCTTTATGCAATCAACATATTCTTTGAAAGACTCAAATTGCACAAACCTCAAAACACAAAGCTCACTCAAGAAAAACTAGATAACTTGAATAGCTTCATATTATTAAAGCAATTTAATTTGAAGTCAGAAACCATCCCCCACCCCAATACTTCACACACAAAACTTTCAGAGCCAGGTGAGTTCACTAATGGGTTCTAACTAACTAACTACATTTTACAAGTTGCTGCATAAACTTGCCAAGGAAATTGAAAAAAAGAAAACTTGCCTATTCATTCAGCAAGGCCAATATTACCCTGATAGAAAGCCAGACAAAGACATTACAAATAAGAAAACCTATAAAACAGTATTCCTTATTCACATAGATGCAAAATGAATAAATTAAGGAACCAAGCAAGTTGAATGTAGCAACACTTAAAAAATATAATACATCATAACCAAAAAAGGTTTATCTCAATAATGTAAGATTAGGTTAACACTTTAAAATAACTTCTCATGTATGAACAAACCAAAAAAGAAAAAAGCAAGATTATCTCAGTAGATATATTAAAACACAGTTGACAATATTTAGCATCCATTTCTGATTTTCAAAAAGCTCCTTGTAAAGTAGGAAAAGAACGAAACTTCCTCAGAATAAAAAAGAGCATCAGTGAACAACTGATAGTGGACATCATCGTCTATAGTGGAAGAGTAACTACTTTCCAAGATCAAAAACAAAGCAAGAATGTCTGCTCTTACTGCTTCTGTTCAGCATTGTACTTCAGGTTCTACTGATTGCAACCAGGCAAGGAAAGGAAGAACAAAAGAGGAGAAAAGAGGACGGGATGGGAGGAAGATAAGACGATTGGGGTGAGGAGGGATCCACCTATTGATGGATCATATGATTTTCTATATAGAAAACCCAATGAAATCTACAAAATAGATTTCAAACTTAATATGTGAGTTTGGCAAGATTGCAAAATACAGTCATATTATAAATACACTATTTCTAATTAACGGTGAAAAATGATAATAAAGTTTTAAATATCATTTAAAATTGTTAACAACTTAATAATAAATTGACCAAAGATGTGCAGAACCACCAAACATTGCTGAGATAATTTTTAAAAACCTAAATAAATGGATAACTATACCTTGTTTTGGTAACCTGAAATTATTAACATGCCTATTCTCTCCAAATTGAATTCCGTGTAATCCCAATCAATATCTCTATAGGCTTTTTTTTAAAAATAAAATTTAAAAAGTTGTTTCCAAAATTCCTGTAGAAATGCAGAGGACTTAAAATAGCCAGAACTATGGGGCCAGCAGGTGGTGTGGTGGTTAAGGTGCTGGACTCACATATAGTCAACTGCAGTTTGAGTCCTGGACCTGGTGTCTTGAAGCTCCCTCTGGGTGCTCCCAAAATCCTGAGAGGAGAAACGAGGAAAAGGGATTGAGGCAGGGCCATCCCCCCTGCGGGGGGGGGGGCAGTTTCTCACTTTCTCTTTTTCTGTCTTTCCAGCAAGCACACTTCCCCTATTGTGAAAATCTTTGTAAAAATAATAATGATAATAACTAGAACAGTTGGGTCACTGGGAAAGTCTTGATGTAGTTTTCTGGTTTTCTGTCCAAAAATGTGTCATGACTTTTCTGACTACCTAATACTTTGTAAAAGTAAGAAAGAAGGAAAAGAAGAATCAAGAATCACTTCCTAATTTCAATACTTATAATGACACTACGGTAATTAAGACAATGTACTGACATCAAGATAGACCAATGGAATAGAATGAGGAGTCCAGAAATTGATCCACATATATGGATAACTGATTTTTGACCAAGGTATGTAGAGAATTCAGTGGAGAAGAGGTACTTTTCTTCCAACAAATAGCGCAGCAGCCATTGGATATCCATATGCATAATAAACTGACATTTATGCTGACAATTCCGGAGGCTAGAAGTCCAAGATGGAGGCACCTGTGGATTCAGTGTCTGGGAGGGAGGACTCACTTCCTATGAGATACACAGACAGTGCCTTCTCTCAGGGTTCTCATGGAGACAGGACAAACGAGCTCCCTGGGGCCCCTTTTATGGGGGCACTAATCCCATTCATGAGTCGTCACCCCCCCCCCTCACTCCGCTACCTAATCACCTCCTAAAGGCCCTACCTCCTAATACCAGTGCCTTGAAGTGAGGAAGGACCTCAACATATGAATTTAGAGTGGTGGGCATGGACATTTGGATCATGCAATTCCTGTTATTAGTAAGTTAAAGTAGGGTCTTTGGCAAATATCCACCCCATGGAGAATGAGAGCTGTGTCCTTGCCTATGTACGGATAGCCATTAAAGTTGCAATATTGAGACCATTGGGTGGTGTGGTTGTTAAGGTGCTAGACTCCCACATGGCCAAAACAGTTCTAGTCCCAAAAAATCATGCCAGGTATATAGGTGTGCATGCCCAAAATCCCAAGAAAAGAATGAAGGGAACGGTATTGAGGCACGACCATCCCCTTTGGAGAGTGATTTCTCACTTTCTCTTTGTCCCCCTCTCTCTGTCCCTCTCTGGCAAGCACATGTGCCCTATGGAGAGAAATAAAAGAAGAAAACAAAAATGCTGCAATATTACAGAGCCCAAGGAGAAGAGGTCAGGGAGCTAAATAAGAGAAGGGTAGGGAGGAACGTGGGGAAAGGGGAGAGCAGGCCTCAGCGTCAAACCTCAGTTGACACCCTGACCTCCTTTCACTTGTGCTGGGGCTTTGTTTCTCATCTGTGAGATTGGTGCAAGAACTAATTGAGAGAGAATATGCACATGGCTGAGCCTGTGCCTGGCACCAAGAAGACACTTCATAAATGGTAGCTACTGTTAGAGCTGTCATCATCCACCTCCTCTTTCTTAAGCTTTGTTGCAAGGTTGCCCAGGGTGATGGGAACAGCTGAACATAAAGCCACCTGGGGTCAAGGGAGATTGATGGAGCTGGGAGGTTGAGAGTGTACTGGTCCCTGTCCAGAGAAAAGACATGCTCATCACATGGGTGAGCAGACCATTGGGACTGATAAAGATTGCTGCTTGCTGGGTTTTATTTGAGCAAGTTAGCCTCGTTTGTCTTTCCTCCATGAGAACACAGAGAAGGCACTGCCTGTGTATCTCATAGGAAGTGAGTCCTTCCTCCCAGATACTGAATCTCAGTCTATTTGTCTTTGTATGGGAGGCAATGCCTGGAATGCTGATCGTGGCACTAGGACATCACTGATCTTGTTGAGTGGTGCTTAATGATTGGACCTGTGCTGTGCTTGGAATGGGGTCTGGCAGGGACAGCACACAGGAAATGTTCTGCCACTGTCAAGGTGGTACTGGAGGTGATGGTGGTTGTTAGGTTCAGAGAAATCTGTGCCTTGAAAATTCACTTTGATAACACGCTGAAAAAGTGGCTCACATTGCCAGTCTCAGCACAATTCGATATGGAATGTGTTGAACCCAGTGAAACACTAGGGCAAAATCCAGTTCACACAGTTCCACATGATTCCATTCCCTTCTTGAAAACACAGTTCGAGTTTTGCCGTTAGAGGTGCCAGAGAACAAGGAGAAACTTAGAGAATGAAGATATAATAAGGGGCTTCAAAGAGTTCATGGAGATGCATATTATAAAACCACTCCCAGTGGATCTCCCCCCTTTATTTCCACCAGAATAAGTTTATACAGTAATTCCACTTTTCTACAAACGTTTTTGAAGTCCTTGGTGCTTTCATCAACATTCCTTGAATCACATTTTCTGCAGTGATGAGGGGCTGAGCTGACGGTGGGAGTGTGAACGTTCTCACCGAATGGAGCATGAACTCGGGAGTTGGCATTCGTTCATCCACCCAACAGACAATGCAGCTCCCGGGAAGTACTGGCCACTGGAGATGGGGTGGTGAGTCCTGCATGACTCATGCCCCAGAAGCCCCCACTCCAGTCGGGAGAGAGAGGACATCATCACAGGCCGGGGGACCAGTGGGGGCAACATAGGGCACTGGGAGAAGGCCAGGGTCCTGAAAATATGCATGTGGCCTACCAGTGGTTTCCTATGTTTCTCTTTGAATCTAATAATAAGTCCTTGAAAGATTGATTTATTTCAGGGAACCAGCAGTTAGCGTAATGGCTATGTCGCTGGACTCCCACGTAGTCGACCGTGGTTCGTGTCCTGGACCCGGTGGCTTAAAACTCACGCCGGGCGCGTGTGCGTGCATGCCCAAGATCCTGAGAGGAGAATGGAGGAGAAGGGATTGCGGCGTGACCATCCCCCCTGGGGGGTGATTTCTCGCTTTCTGTCTCTATGTCTCTCTCTGTCTGTCTGGCGAGCACACGCGCCCTACAGTGAAAATCTCTCCAAAAAAAAAAAAAAAGATTGATTTATTTCAGTATCTCTATGAGCAAGAGAAAGAAAACACACACAGAAACTAGGTTTCAGTGCTTTGATCTACCTCCCACCTCTGCCAGCCCCAAATCATGGGCACAGATGTGCCTGGCATACTCCAAGAGGTCTCCAGATGCCAACCTGGAGGAATCTCCATGAGCATTGGATCTTGCCTCTGCACCACCATCCAGCCCTGGTCATTGAATGCTTCAAAGTATATTTGTGTTCCAGAGAGATTTCTCTTGGGGCTGTAGGTAGTACTGTAGGTAGACAGTACCCATGTAAAATTACAGTGTGTTCCAAGAGTGCTGTGACGAGAGGGTTGTGCTCGCAGCTCTTCAACACTGCTTGCACGAAATAACCTTATAAATTTCTTCACTGCAGGTGCCCTTGCTTGTGTGAGCCATCAAGGAAGGTCAGATATTTGCAGGACCCACCAGTAAGCTGCCCAGTCACCACTCAAGGATTCCACGTGGCAAGGAACATCAAGACTTGGAGTTGCTTTCTTGTCTGCGGGCCAAATTGCCTGCAGTTGATTTCCTGTGTGTTCCTGTAGAATGGCTCAAACTAAGGGGAAAAATTGCTGCTCTGCTGTGCAGCTGGTGTGCCAAGGAAATGTGCTTTGCCTCTGCATATTCGAAGTTGCCAATGAACTATTCTTGTTGGCAGGTTAATAGGAATATACACGCTGGAGCCCAGCACTCACACTTAATTATATTTATGGGCAAGGTGAACAGAATGATGCCTTAGATGGAATTTTGGGCCTTTGAGATTTTTACCACATATAGATGGTTAAAACCGTTTCCTTGTTTAAATCTTTCAAATTATAGGGGAAAAAAAATATATATATATATATAAATCATCTGAAACGATCTGACTGTTCTATGCTCCATGATGCTGTGCATTTGGATAGTAAGAAAAAGCATGGAGAAGCCTTTTCAAAGGTGACTCTGTGGGGTCATAACACTATTGGATTCTTATTCCTCAAATAGTTGGGGCTCGCACCTCGCAGAGGGTCACAGGAGTTGTTCTGACCAGCTTAAACTTCTACTAGTCAACTGTTAGCACCCAAAGTAACAGCTGTCTATGACCCAGTGGATAGGGCATTCCCGAGTCCTCCAGAGGTGCAGGTGGCTGAGAGCAGAACGACCCCAAGTGAAGGGTTGGTGCCCACGTGGACTGCTGTTCCCCATTGGGCTATGAAGTGGAGCAGATCCCCCGGGGGTGCTGTACACAGAGCCTAGACGTCCCCAGGAGCCAGATGAAACCCTGCAGAGGGCTCAGTTGTGGGGACGTTGGGTGTCTGCATGTCCCAGAGATGGGATCAAACTCGCGCTTAACATTGCGGTTAAGGGTCGGGCTTGATGCTCGTGCCTGCCGGCATCGGTGGCTGCCATGTGTTGAATGGCAGGCCTGCAGCAGCACACGGCCCTCACTCACCAGTATTCGTAATGAAGTGTAACTCCAGCAGTCATTTTTCATAGATTCCTTTAAAACACTTTGTTATAATGTTCTTTGAAAGAATAATAGAAATCAAAAGGAGTTTGTGAAATAAAATCTTTACCTTAGTGAAAAAACAAATATGATGAGATTATCTTACTGTTTCGCAACTCTTTCTGATCCGGCATCCAGTAGAATGGAAACTCTACTCTTTCTCCTCTGAATCACGCGCGAAACTTGATCAGGGGGAAGGAGCCACCAGCCAATCCCGCTCTTAGTCATAGCTGTCTATGATTTGTCTTTTGGTGCCACAAATAAAAGAAAATCGACTTACAGCTGTTGTGTGAATTTCATACTGTAATTGTTTGGATATCCCAGGTCGAAAACGGGGAGGAGGGATTCATTATCCAGTCAACAAACATGGCCACATCACACTGAATTGCAGCAGATTCCAAAACAGACAAAACTTTCCACCTCCTAGAGTTCACACGCAGTGGGGATGCACCCTGAAGTATCCAGTGGTGAGTAGATTTCCAGGTTAAGCACTAAGGAGAAAAATCATCAGGAGAAGGGGATGAAACAGTCCAGCGGAGATGGAGAGAGACCTCGGTGAGAAGTGACATTTGAGTGAAAACCTCGAGGAAAGGAGGCAGCAGACCACAGCGGGTGAGCAGCGAGCACCTGGCAGAGGAAAGGGCAGATGCAGAGGCCCTGGGGCAGGCTTTTGCCTGGAGTTGTCAGGCAACAAGGATGCTGTCGGACAGGAGTGGGAGATTGTACAAAGATGTGCATGCCCACCCTGCTGCTTGACACCCTGTTTCTCAGAGCAGCCTCACTCCCCAGCCAGGCTGCGCGGGTGGCAGACAGACACGAGGGCCTAGAAGTGGGCTCCAAGGAGGAGCGTGCGCTCACTCCCACAGCTCATGTGGCTCATTGGCGAGACCAACTTCGTGCTAGGTTGGTTCTTTGTTGAAGTCATGTTATATTTGCATTTCAAGCTGAGCAGAAGCCTTGGTTTTTGAGGTGTAGATACAATTACAGCCTCCTGGGTTGTGCTTTAGTGTTTTTGCAGGGTGTTTTCATGGCCGCTCTTAGCTCGTCTACCCAGTAAACCCGAGTGGTACTGAGGTTCCATCTTGAAGGTGCACCAGCTAGAGGCCAAGGTGATTGAGTAACTAGATTATGTTGTTCTCATTTTGCAACAGCCATTCTGTGGCTCCCTAGTGCCTGCAGAGTTAAGTCTACACTTCCTGACCTACAGGACTCTCAGTGGCCTAGAGCCCCCACCCCTGTTTGGACAGCCTAAACCTCAGCCACTCTTCCACCCATTTCCTGAATGGTTATCGGGCCCCCAACAACTTCAACAGTCCACGTGTGCCTCCCTTGGTAGTCTGAGCATTTCATCTACCGAGAATGTCTGTCACCCTCTGCCACCACCACTGTCCACTGGCAAGTCCAGCTCTGACTTGTGCATCTACACCTGCCTTTCTGAGCCCAACAAGGGGCCAAAGCAGGAAGCAAGTCTGAGTAAACTTTCCAGTGTCGTGCTCTGTCAGGTATACCCAGCAAAAGGCCTGGTTCACACCTCATGTGCAAGCAAAGCTATTAATAGCATTCTCTCTCACCACGGAGTGTGCCAGTTTAGCTCATACATTCAATGGTATCCCTTCCTGTCAGTCCACATGAGGTATACAGTGAATGTTCAGTGAAGGAATAAATATCGGGAAGTGAGGAGAAGCCAAGCTGGTCCCCAGCCCAGGCGCCCTGATCTGAGATTTACCAACTTTTCTCTCAGCCTTTGTGTGGTGCGTTACCCAGAAGGGAGCCCAGATAGTCCGTCCAGGCCCCATACCCATTACCCTCAGGGATGTGGACATCGAGAATCATCCCTGAGGGTCTAGCTCCTGAAAAATGCCCAACACCCAACAGCAGCCACTTAGCACCCGCTTGGCCTCCATGAGGTGGGTCCGTTTGTAGACCGCCCACTATTTCCACTGCCCTTCAACAGTGGCCCCCATAATGCCCCATGTGGGCATCTCTGCTTAATCTCAGCTGCCCCCTCTGTGCCCATAGTCGCCATGTCTATCACCCTTGGGAAACTTTCTCCTAGGTTCCTGATTGAAGCTTCGGGACCTGTAAAACCCTCCATTGCATGACCTGCTAAAAGGCCATGTCTAACCACAACCCAGCCTGCTGCCTCCTGCCTGGCTGCCTGCACCTTCTGGATGCCTACCTCGCTAGCCTTCCAGTCAGAAAGACAAATGAAATGACTCCCCAGTTCCCAAAGTATTTTTATTTTCTGTTTCACACCCCCGCGTCCATCAGGATCTAAGCCTGTTGCTTCCCCATCTGCGGCATCTAACACCTCGAAAGATACCTGCTCTTCCCAGTTCAGCCTCTGCCCTTTTAGCATCTTCTTTAAGCTCACCCCGCAGTGAACCGCCTTCTGGACCACATGCTGTGGGGGAAATTGACTGGGGGGGGGGCAGCAATAAGGCCTCCTGGGTCAGATTTCTCAGTTGATGGGAATTTAAAATGGACAAGAGGGTATGTGTTGTCACATCCATTACAGAAACAAAACTGAACCAAAAAGAAAAGGACAAAGAGGAAGATAGAGAACAAGACAGAAACCACTGCCACAGCCCAGCGCACAAGGCCTCCTGCCCACGTGTTCAGAAGTCAGTGGCTCACATGTCCCTTCCTCGTCACCCACGAGGAAAGGAGAGGCATTGACACCAAGTCCTCCCCAGCCACAGCCCATACCTGCTTGCCCCTGAGGTCCTTCCAGCACAGATCAGCCACATCCCCTACCACAGAGTGGCCCGGGTGGAGTTCTGGAGCCCTACGTCCCAGAGGAGGAGCGGGAGTTCACAGCCAGGGTGGGAGACAGGGACCCAGGCCAGGTTCCTTCCCCTGCTAGACTCCTGACCCTTCAGCTCCCGGGCTCCCAGCGGGAAGGGAGCTCCTCGGGGCTGAACACCTGGGCAGCCGGCTTGCCCTGGGGCTCCTGTCTGCCTTGCCGATGGTCCCCTGTAAGGACACAGTGGCGGGCCGGGCATGTCTGCTCGTGTGCACGCAGACTCGGAGACACTGACTGGTGCCAGCATCTGCCCAGACAAGTGCTGTGTGAGACTCGAGAGCCACAGATCCTTTTTCTCTTGAGACTTTACTTTTTCTTACCACAGAGAAATATACCGTCACTGGGGAGAGAATCAGCTGGGCCTCCGAGGGCCAGGCCAGGAACAGTGCCGCCTGATCCAGGCAGTGGCAGTATTGGAGGTGAGGGGAGGCCGAATGTCACCCAGTCTTCCTAATCCTCCAGTTGATGGGGGGAGGGCAGCCAGGAGGCTCCCAGCCACCTGAGGCTCCAGGCTGTGGCCACTGACTTCAGCAGGCTTCCAGTGCCACCGGTGCATTGCCCCTGGCTCACCCTGCCTGGGCTCTGAGCTGTATTTGGGTTGCAGTAGGCCAAGCCCACATCCAGGTCTCAAAGGTAATGCACCCCATATAGAGTAATAGAGGCCCGGGGACAGGGGACACCTGCACACACACACACAGTGGGGTTCACCCTGTACTCCCCAAAGCTGACTCTCCCCTCTGTGTACTCTGGGAAGTACTGTCTCTGGAAATGAAAAGCATAGATTATTTCTAATGCTGGAGTAGCGAGGACACGGCCCCTCCTTCTCACTTACTGGACCTGGTGCTGGGAGGCTCTTGTCATCCCAAGGGGGTCCCAAGTTTTGTTGTTTTGGACTTGCGTAGGACCAGGGAATGAAAGGCATGTCTGGGCAAAGAATTAGGGTCCCTGCTGCTAAAATTCTAGAACCAGGGAACTGGCAGGGGCTTGAGGTCCTTGCTCAAGTAGCACAGCTGCAGTCCCTGCCCTGGGACTACTTCAGCAACCAGCAAGGGCTGCCCAGGTGCTGTGGGTGACTGGTCATTCTGTGTCTATGGGGCGGCTGAGCTGTAAGGACCTCATTTCTAAGAAATGTGATTTAGAAAATCCAAAAGAACAGATGCAGTTTCCTGGTGAGCAATCACATGACCTAATCCAAATATTCCCTGGCACGGAGGATTAGAGCCAAGAGGGGTAGCACAGGACGCCTCAGCAGGACTCTGTCTCAGGAAGGTGACCGCAACAACTCCCGGCTGCTCACGTCTTACTGAGTGGCGGCTTTATCTGGGGATTTCCTGGCCCTGGGAATTCTGCTCAGCTGGCCCTGGGACCTGTGCCTTTGAGTCATGTGATGCCCAAGTGGCTGCCCTTGGAGCCCTGTCTGATTGAGAAACCCATGGGGTGAGGAGGAGTTGGGCAGGGAGCCCAGGGCACCAGGCTGTCAGTCACACCCTCGCTCGGCCTTCTTCCCAAGCCGAAATCCAGCTGTGTGACGGGCGTGGGAGATGGTCAGGCCTGCCCAGGTGCAGGAGCACACTCCCCTTACGGACAAGGAAACTGAAGTTCAGAGAAATGCCATGGCTTGCCTGATGTGCACAGCTGGCCAGGACCCCGGACCAGAGCAGGTGTGCCTGGTCCCTGCAGCTTCTGTGGTCTTCCCGGACCAGCAGGCAGCTAGCCCAGGTGTGGGATGTGGCAGTAGTCGTCCTGGTGGGCTCTCTGCCACACCCCCACATCAGGAGTGTGCCCACTTCTCCTAGGACCTGAATGCCCTAGACCATGGGCTCTTATGCCAAACAAGGGGAACTTCTTGAGCTAAGAACTTTTATTTTCTTTTTTCCACTTCCTGGTTTCTACTAGATCATCTATATTAGGCAAATACAAATCTGACCACATGAAAAATAGAGACAGACCATTGCTGTGTGTAATTTGTGAAGCCTCCCTGTGTGTGGGAGACAGTTTTAGGTGCAATCGTGTTCAAGTGCTCCTGGCCTCCACTCCCTGCTTCCCACAGTTCGGACAGTTCCCGAGTTCTGACCCTGGGCTCCAGCTTTGCTCCCATGCCTGGAGCCACCCTAAGCATCACCCGGAGACACTCCAGGAGCAGCTGCTTCTGCCCGGCCTTGACCCCTGTTTTCCTCAAAGCTCCTGCCCAAGAATTGCACCATTCTGGCATGAGCTGTCCCATTGGGAAGTCACTGTCACTTGGGTGAGCCACTGAATGGTGTCTGCAACACCAAAAGCTCAAAAGCTTCAAAGCTCTTCAACTTACGGCTGAGAAAGAGTCCACCGTCCCACTCCCGTGAGTCCCACTCAGCTCTCTCAGCTTAGACCTCGTGTGACCTGTACTCCGGGCTCTTATAAACATTGCTTTGGTTTCAGGTTCAGCTCACGGGACAGGCTTTGGCCAAAGGTACAATCTGAGGTGGTATGGACATGAGCATATTTTCCGAGAGCTCCAGGCAGGATCCTTTTGCACGTTACCCCTGGCCAAGATGCAAGGCCCACCAGGAACTCCTGGCTTCATCCCAAGTTTCCTCAGCCACAGCAATGGCCAAATGTGGACAGGACCTTCTGAGGCTAAGAGAACCGAACCACATGCTTCACACGGAGCCTGCCGCATAGGAAGCCCCTGGCCAAAGCTGACCAATGTAAGAGTGATGGTAATTGTTATCAGAAAGGAAGTCCGTTACTTGGTCCATCCCATTTGGCACCAAGGCGACAGCATGGGTCTGAAGTTAACTACTGCTCAGTGGCCTCACGGTATCCATGACTCACAGCTTCTCCGTGAGCTTCAGTCTCTCCCTTGAGCAGTGAGAAACTGAGAGTAAGTGATCTCTAAGCACCTCGCATCTGGAATTGTTTTTCAGACCTAAAGGGTTTTTTAAAATTATTCATGTGAGAGCACATGTATGTGTGAGTACTTGAGAGAGAGGGGAGAGAAGCACCTTCCGTGGGGCTTGGTCACACCACGAGCCCTTTCCTCAGTCCTCCAGCCTTCCAGGAGTCTGAACCCACATGTACTTTCAGTATGTTTCCTGGCCAACCAGGCTGGGGATCTGAACCAAGGTTGGCATGTGGCTTCTAGATCCATGATTCTAGCTGGGCCATGGAGGCTGGGCCAGAAAGCCATCTAATGCTTATGTCAACCAGAGTCCAAGGAAACAAAAGATGCACTCAAATGGGTGCTTTGAGGGAAACTTAATGCCAAGAGTATTTACCAAGGTGAGGGCAGGACTTAAAAAAATAAATAAATCAAATTGAGTATAACAGACTCAGGGCAGCAGCTAGGGGGATATCCACCACTCTGCAGTCTGGCAGGGGTGCTGCACTGCACAGGGGCAATTGACAGGTGAGGAGCCAATGAGAGAGAAGCACAACTACTGCCAAGTCAGAGCCCACAGTGACCATCAGGCCTCAGCCTCTCCCTTCTCCTGCCTCTGCTCTCTTCCAGTATTTCCCATTGTCCAGACCCAACCCAAATTCACAAGGCAAAGGACCTTTTTGCCTCAGCCCATAGTGATCAGCCTCCCAGAGTAAAAAACAAGGTAAGGAAAGACAGAAAGAATTCTGGATGGAAATGATAGAGCATCCCTCTCAATACATAATGAAAGAAAGGCAAAGAAAACCAAACCTTAAGGGACCAGCAGTTAGCGTAATGGCTATGTCGCTGGACTCCCACGTAGTCAACCGCGGTTCGAGTCCCGGACCCGGTGGCTTAAACTCACGCCGGGCACGTGTGCGTGCGTGCCCAAGATCCCGAGAAGAGAATGGAGGAGAAGGGATTGCGGTGTGGCCATCCCCCCTGGGGGGGAATGATTTCTCGCTATCTATC
>NW_006198962.1:511618-513020 GCF_000334495.1 Tupaia belangeri chinensis
AAAACCAAACCTTGACAAGTCATTTTAATAGTGGTGGTTTAAGGTGCAAAAGATAACTGAATTAACACCACCAGGGAATATCTGAATCCAACTGGATTTTGTAATTCTTCCAAGTAAAGCAAGGTTTACTCTTTCTTTACACCAATCCGAGATTTGCAGTTTCCTTTTCCCTCTTACATTGTTACAACAGAGGAAATGGGCCTCTGTGTCTCTCACTTAGCAGAAGTTAAAGTAATCACTCATTCATTTCCCTTCCTAAATAATGCACATGGCCAAGAGGTCCAAAGCTGGTCCAATTGCAATTAGTAAACATGTCTGAATGTGGAGATAAAAACATAGAATCTCACCATTTTAATTATTATGTTTTATCAATCTACTTTTTTCCTGTCTCTTAAGGGCCTGAAATGACTCGACTCTATTGGGGGAAAAAAAAAAAAAAAAAGTTTTTCTTTTTTTCAAGAGAGATTTTTGCTATAGGGCACATGTGCTTGCCAGAGACACAGAAAGTGAGAAATCATCCCCTGGGGGTATGGCCACATCATAATCTCTTCTCCACTCTCCTCTAGGATTTTGGGCATACAGGCACACTCAGCAGGTGTGAGTTTTAAGCCTCCAGATCCAGGATTTGAACCACGGTCTGCCATGTGGAAATCCAGCAATGTAATCATTATGCCATATGCTGGTCCCCCAAAAAGTGTTTTTGAGAAATAAGATAGTATCAAAGAATCACAGATTTATTACAAAAGGTAGTGATTATTTAATAATGTGAAATCTCTAGGGATGCAAATGGGATAGATTAGAAGATGCCAGCAGTATTAATTATTAGTAGAAAATTCTAATTAGTCATTTCATGGCCACATGACAAATCAATCAGCCTGGCAACTCTTCCAAGATTTTGAGAATAAAGAGAAAAGAGAACAGGTCTTGAGCAGAATCAAACACAATTGGGGCATATATAGGGCAGTTTCCTTCTTTCTAAAATGCATGAACTGGGGCTGGCAGGTGGCATGGTGGTTAAGGTGCTGGACTCCAACATAGCCAGTCATGTTTCAAGTCCTCAATCTGATGGCGTGCTTTCTCACTCTGACTCTCTCTCTCTCTCTCTCTCTCTCTCTCTCTCTCTTTCTCTCTCTCTGTCTCTCTCTGCTCAAATTGAAGAATAATAATAAATAAATTAAATTAAATTAATAACTTTTTAAAATGCAATAAACTAGCCCAGCTCTGGTGGCTGTGAGGTAGCATGTGTCTCTGCAATGCTAGGACCAAGGTTGAAGACGGAGCTTCAGTTACCAGGGTGACTTCTACATCCTAGGTGTGCACACATGTACCTATGATCCTGGCTGTTTAGGGGAAGGTCATGGAGTAAGACTGTTGAGGAGAAAGCCAAGAATTGGCGGGGTGG
>NW_006198962.1:514209-533943 GCF_000334495.1 Tupaia belangeri chinensis
TGTAAGACTGTTGAGGAGAAAGCCAAGAATTGGCGGTGTGTCTTGGGTCAAGGGAAAAGGGCTTTCCTGACTGCCAACAAGATTGAGCTCATGCTCGAGGGTCCTAGAACATGTTAGAAACTGAAAACAGACATGAACCCACCAAGCTATCCCATACATGCCTAAGACAAGAATCAAGAGTCAGCAACCATGAACTAGGCTAATAAAGTGTAGTGAACTGAGAAGCCACAAGATACTTCATCATTCATATGAAATCAGTACAGTTAACAGAATGATAGGTTACATTGTGGTTTTTTTTATTGTATTTTTGTCATTGACTTAACTGTGATCAGAGATCTTTTTTGCATTCCCAACACAAGTATACCTAAGTTTTATTATGCCTTGTTTTATTGAACTTGGCAGGTATTACACTTTTTGCAAATTGGAAGTTTGTTAAGCAAGTCTATCAGTGCCATTTTTTTCAACAGCATGTGCTTAGTTTGTGTCTCTATGTCACATTTTGGTAAATTTTGCAATATTTCAGAATTTTTATTGTGTCTGTTATAGTGATCTGTGATCAGTGATCAATAATGTTATTGTTGTATTGTTTGGAGGGGAGTACAAGACATGCCTATATAGGAAAACATAATTGATAAATGTGATGTGTACTCTGACTGCTCCACTGATCAGCTGTTTCCCCATCTTTCTCCTCCTTGATCCTCCCTGTTACCTGAAAAAGCTATATAGTTGCCATCCATAGTGATTTCTCTGATGGATTTGGGCAAAGTAAACTGCAAACTTTATGGCAAAGACTCACCAATCTAGACGACATTAAGAAAATTAGTGAATTACAGAACTAGATCAAAATATCAACCTTAATTGGAGTTTGAATTCTATCTTGCCAATCAGTATAAATTGAAATTAAGCCAATTAATAGCCCAACAAGGACTTCTGGGTGTCCAAATGAAGGAAAGGGCTGTACATCTCTCACTTTCAATCAAAACCTAGAAATGATCAAGCTTCGTGTGGAAAACATGTTGAAATCTGAGACGGACCAAAAGCTAGGCCTCATACCAAAATGTGAGCCAAGTTTATCAACTGAGTCTAGGTAATATTCTAAATCCTTTGTAGTTATTTCAATGATATTCACAGCATATTCACCAGGAGTAGGTTTCAGGAGTAGAATGCAAGGGGACAGCTCTTAAAGGAAATTAAATGTGCTACTCCAGTGAACACAAATAATAAGAAAGTAAAATGGCATTGTTGCTGATATGGAGGAAGTATGGGTGATCTGGATAGAAGATCAAATGGGCTACAATATTCCTATAAACCAAAGCCTAATCTAGAGCAAGCCCTCACTCTCTTCAAGTCTATGAAGATTGAGAAAGGTGAGGAAGTTGTAGAAAAAGACTTTGAAGCTAGCAGAGGTGGTTCAAGAGGTTTAAGGAAAGAAACCATCTCCATAACATAAAAGTGCAAGGTGAAAACCACAGGACTGATGTAGAAGCCACAGAGAGAAATCCAGAAGATCTAGCTAAGATAATTGAAGAAAGTGGCTACAGGAAACAATAGATTTTCAATGTACACAAAACAACGGAAGGAGATGCATCTAGGACTTCCATAGCTAGAAAGAAATCCTACGGTTCATAAGGATTATGCTAAACTTACTCTTCCTGTACTCTAACAAAAGAACACCGCCACCTAGTTGATAGCACTTTCATTTATAGCATGGCTTCCTAAATTTTTGTTTTAAGTTTTTGCCTTAGAGTGTGTGCATGCATGGAGACTGGAGGCAGAGAGAGGAAAAGAAATCACCACCGAGAGGAAAAGAAATACTGCTCAGGGGAGATGGCCATGTCACAATCCCTCCTCCTCCATCCTCCTCTCGGTATTTTTGGCATGCACACACATGGACCTGGTGTGATTTTTCAAGCTGCTGGGTGAAGTACTCAAACCGTGTCTGGCCATGTGGGAGTTCAGCACCTTAACTACCACACCACTCACTGACCCCAGTTTAATGAATAGTTTAAACCCACTATTCAGAGCTACTTCTCAGGAAAAAAGAAAAAATAAAAGATGCTTTTTAAAATAGTATGGCTCATTGACTATGCTCCTAGTCACCTAAGAGCTCTGATGGAGATATACAAGGAGATGCATGCTGTTTTCATGCCTCCTAACACAATATTCACTCAGTAGCCCACGGACCGAGTAGTCATTTGACTTTTAAGTCTTATTACTTAAGAAATACATTTTGTGAGCTACACCATAGCCTGGTGGTTAGGGTAGATGGATCTCACGTGTCCAACCATGCAGTTCAAGTCCTGGTCTTGGTTGCTTAAAAAGCATTCTGAGAGGGAACAATAAGTAGTGTGGTAGTTAAGGCACCAAACTCCCACATGGGAGATTGCAATTTGAGTCCTTGACCCAGTTGCTTGAAAATCATGCTGAGTACATGTGCGTGCACGCCCAAAATCCCAAGAGGAGAATGGAGGAGAAGGGATTGTAGTGTGGCCATCCCCCTGGAGAATGATTTCTGACTCTCTCTCTCTCTCTAGCAAAAAAAAAAAAAAAAAGAAAGAAAGAAAGAAAGAAAGAAAGAAAAAGAAAAAGAAAGACATGCTGGGCATGTATGCCCAAAATTCTGAAAGAAGGGAGAAATAAAAGGAAAAGGATTGTAGTATGACCATGCCCTATTATGGGGTGAGGGAGTGTTTCTTGCTTTCCCTTTCTCTCTCTCTCTGTCTTTCTGGTGAGTGTGTGGGTCCTCATGCAAATTAAAAAGAAGAAAAAGAAGGAGAAGGAGAAGAGGAGGAAGAGAGGGAGGAGGAAAAGAATTTTTGCATTTTGTAAAGCTATATAGTTGCCATCCATAGTAATTCCTCCAATGGATCTGGGTAAAGTAAATTGAACAGTTTCTGGAACAGGCTCACCATCCCAGATGACTTTAAGAAAATTAATGAATCATGGAACTTGATCAAAATATCAACATTACTAGGAGATTGGAGGAAGTTGATTCCAATCCTCGTTCATGATTTTTGAAGGTTTCAGGACTTCAGTGGAGATGTAAGTGCAGGTGTGGTAGAAATAGCAAGAGAAATAAAATTAGAAGTGGACCCTGAATATGTGACTGAATTACTATATATATCTTTTTTTTTTTTTTTGGAGAGGTTTTCGCTATAGGTTGCGTGCGCTCGCCAGACAGACAGAGAGAGACATAGAGACAGAAAGCGAGAAATCACCCCCCAGGGGGATGGTCACACCACAATCCCTTCTCCTCCATTCTCCTCTCGGAATCCTGGGCACACACGCACACATGCCCGGTGTGAGTTTTAAGCCACTGGGTCCGGGACGCGAACAGCTGTCGACTACGTGGGAGTCCAGTGACGTAGCCATTACGCTAACTGCTGGTTCCCTATATATCATGATAAAACTTGAATGAAAAGGAGTTCTTATGGATTAGTAAAGACAGTGGTTTGTTTTAAGATGGTAACTACTCTCGGTAAATATGCTGTGGACATCCTCAAAATGACTACAAAGGACTTAGAATATCACCTAAACTTAGCTGATAGAGAAGTGGTCAGGTTGGGGAGGGTAACCTCAATTTTGAAAGAATTTCTACTGTGAGTAAATTGCTAGCAAATAACATAGCATGCTAGAGAGGAAGTTTTATGAAAGAGTTCACCTATGTCACAAACTTCACTGTTTGTCTTATTTTTAGAAATTGTCACAGCCACCCACACCTTCAGTAATCGCCACCTTGATTAACCAGCAGTCATTGGCATCGAGACAACCCCCAGCAGCAAAAACATGACAACTTGATCAGATGGTTTTTAACATTTTTAGAAATAATTTTAATTGAGTTGAGTACATTTTCTTTTTAGGAAAAATGCTATAGCACACTGAATAGACTATTATGTAAACATAACGTTTATACACACTGGGAAGTCAAAAAGTTTGAGTGACTTACTGTATGGCAGGATTCACCTTACAGCTGTGCTCCGGAACTGAACTTGTGATAACTCCAAGGTATGCCTGGTTTCAGGCATGACTAAGATTGGGCAGTAGGTCATGCAATTACCTGTTAACTTTTGCCACTCCCCACCCCCATCACATGAGCCAGAAACCAAAGAAGCATTCTTAACACCTATCTCTCTCATCCTTATGCCAATCCACAACCAGAATGTTCTATTTTGTTTTATAAATACTGATAGTAGCTTTATTCTGTCCATTTCCTCCTCCACTGCCAACTCCCTAAATGTTCATGTGTGATTGTATTTATTTCTGTATTTCCTCTCTGTGTAATTATCTCTCTATGCATAAATAACACACTGGTTTAGTCATAGATAATAAATTGTGTTCTAATACATTAGACCCTTCAAAAACCTTCTTTATTTTCAGAATTTCCTCGTTAGTCTGGATCATCTGTTCTTCCAAATCAATTTTTTAATCAAAACTTGCTTAACTTTGGGGGAAATGGTATTTCTAGTGAGCTAGCAATTAGTTTTAAATTAAATTTGAGAAGATAAATACAATATATGTTTATGTCCATATGTAAGCACATTAATATCCATTTGTCCAAGTCTATTTTGTTTTGTAGATTTTTGTCATATGGATTTTCTTTTAGCTATCTTGTTTTATTACATTTTTGCTGTTGTAATAATAGATATTTGCTATTCCATCACATCATCAAATATTTGTGCTGGAATATGTGAAGGTTATTGATAATACCTTATAAATTATTGTCTTGTTTGTGGAAGTACTTTCATCGATATTTTTGATTTTTTAGATATCACTCTGTTCCAGTCGCAGATGTCACTTGTAAATAGAGAAAGTTTTCTCTCTTCCTTGGTTTCATGCTTCTACTTGCACTGCTTTAATGCCTCCAGTGTGCTGGTAAACAGGAGTGGAGGCGGGAGGCATCCTTGCCCTTTCTGTTGTGGTTGGAACTGCCTCTAAGGTTTCCCCATTGGAAGAAACTGGCTTTTATATAATATGATTACAGACCTTCAAAAAGGTCACAGAAAATGCTCATTATGAAAAAAACTACGCATGGATTTCCCAAAAAAATTGTGCAGTAAAATACACTGGACATTAATTCCATTTTTCCAAGTACATTTTGAAGTAGCCTTGTATATTTTTTTATGTAAAAGAGAGGAGAGAGAAAGTTAAACAGAAAAATAGACAGAGAGGTATTTTTCACAGGGCCTCATCATATTGTAATCCTCCTGTACCAGCTTCTCAATTAGCCAGGGCTGCAGGTGCCACAACCGTGTCCAGCATGCTCAGGTTGTCCTGGGAGCAGAACCTGGGCTTCCCATGTAACTTCCAGTCTCTAGCAGTGACACTGTGCATCTTCATGCCTGGACATGATGTATGTATGTTTTATTTATTTATTTATTTACTTACTTAGAGAGAGTTTTGCTGTAGGGCATGTGTGCTCACCAGAGAGACAGAAAGTAAGAAATCACCCCCCACACACACACACACACAGGGGGCATGGATATGCTGCAGTCCTCCTCCAGTCTCCTCTTGGAATTTTGGGCATGGACACATACACACTTAGCATGAGTTTTAAGCCACTGGGTCCAGGACTTGAAACCTGGTTGACTACGTGGGAGTCCAAGGGTATAACCATTATGCCATCCACTGGTCCTCCACCTTAACAACTTAATCAATATAATCACCTCTTATAGCCCCCACCACCTGATGTTAGCGATTCAGTTTCTACATGAGCTTTGGCAGACACAAACCATATCCAAACCATAGCAGAAAGCGAGCCAGGGGAAGTGAAAGCCAAGAGCATTGTAAAGTCATTTACCATTATGGACCACTGCAGCCTATTCCACTTGGAGATTCCAGTTATCAGTGTAATACATGTGCCACAGAGTTATCTCATCCAAGGGGAGAAGGAGCTGGAATATTTATGTGCCAACTGCCATCATTGATTGGCTCTGAACTGCCCTAGAGGATAATAATTCTTCAACAACATTTTTGGCCCTCCACGTAGAGAACAATGAAGACTCTAGATGCCAGAGAAAGCGATTGTGCAAAGACATTAGATGCTGAACATTGGAGTTTAGGCTAACATGCAGGAAAGTAGAAAGATGAGGAGTTGTGAACAGTCTCTGACAATACCTGCTGTAGCTATGGAGAGTACAATCCTGGTTTTTCTTGTTCTCTGTATTTACCTAACATATAGCTATCTATAACTTTTAGTTTGAACTTTCTAAAACATGTTATCTTAGTTGTGTCACAGAAATTAGGATTTTTGCTTTGTTAGTTCATCCAATATCTTTTTCTGTTATTATGTGAGTTAAATTGATTTATATTATCAATTTAACCAACTGGTTTGAGCGTTTATGTTGTTTTTAATATTTTAACATGTATTTTATACTTAAATATGCTGTCTTATAAACTTGCACTTCCAATGAGAATGGAATTATAAGAAATAGATGAAACAACAAAATATATGAAGCAACCAACAAACAGGCAAAATACAGAAGACTGAACATCTGGAAATTAAGTGACTCCCTTACAGAAAGAAAACAATAGATGAGCCTTGCAACTTCTGAGCTTCTTGCTTTGGGAGAATTTTCAAAACGATATGCATGGATGGGAAATCCAGGGAGAGCCAGGACTTGAATAAAAAGATGACACTGAGAGTACAAGAAGAACAAGTCCACTAAAGTTCACAGGAAGGAAGAGAGCTACACGGTGAGAGAACTTTAGAGCTCCACAAAGGGTCCCCAAGGAAAATAAAACTGAATACTAATTAATGAATGCATGTGAGGAAATTACCTGAGGCCAGAACAAGAACAAGAACCATTGAAAGGATTAGAGAGAGAACAGTACTGGCCACTCATATGAAGCCAAGAATTGTACCTGTACCCACGGGCTAGGTATTTCATGGAACATTAGGTAGAGCATTCAAAAGGGTCTTGCCTCAGTTTTGTGGAATTCATCTAGAAATTGCAAACTAATCTACAGTGAAACACTAATTTGAAGTAGATCATCCACCTAAACCTAAGAACTTTATGGATACTTTCTGCATGACGTCTTAGGTGATAATCTATTATACAGCATGTATAAATCGTTTGTTGTTTTTTTATTGCTGAATGTAATTCCATTACATGCATATACCACACTGAGTTTATCACCTCATCTGTGGATAGTCATTTGGATCACTGTCAGTCATTGGTTGTTACAACTAGGTCCACTGTGACATATATGTACAACTTCTGTACATGTACAAAACATATGAACAGACATATGCTTTCATTTCTCTTGGGAAGTATCCAGAATTAGAATGACTGGTCATAAGATAAGTGTACATTTCACTTTTTAAAATGCTGTCAAAAAAAAAAAAGGGGGGGGGGACCAGCAGTTAGCGTAATGACTATGTCGCTGAACTCCCATGTAGTCGACCATGGTTCGAGTCCCAGACCCGGTGGCTTAAACACATGCTGGGCATGTGTGTGCCCAAGATCCCAAGAGGAGAACAGAGGAGAAGGGATTTTGGTGTTTCTGTCCCCCCTGCGGGGTGATTTTTCGCTTTCTGTCTCTCTGTCTTTCTGTCTTTCTGGCAAGCGCACATGCCCTATAGCAAAAACCTCTCCCCCCTTTAATTAAATAAAATAAAATGCTGTCAAACTGTTTTCTAGAGTTGGTATACCATTTTACATTCCCAGCAGCAGTGCTGCAGAGTTTTTATTCCTCTGAGTCTGTCAGTTCTTAGTATTGTCAGTCTTTTTCATTCTAGTCTTTTTCATAGGGTTGTTTTTCAGTTTTGTTTGATTTTTTAGATTTTGCCAGAGAGCACATATATTCACTGAAGAGTGAGAGAAAGAGACAGGGAAAGTGAGAAAGCACTCCCCCCGCCCCAATGAGGAATAGTCATGTGTACTCCCTTCTCCTCCAGTTTCCCCTCCTTTCAGGATTTTGGGCACACACACACACGCATCCAACTTGACTTTTAAGCCTTCATGTCTGGGATTTGAACCACGCAGTTGGCCATATGGGATCCAGTTGCCTTATGTTTTCTAGCTTTTTTTTTTTTTCAGTATTTAAAGAAGTTAGTGTTGGCTCTGTAGCCTACTGCTTAAGGGAGTCTTATCATGTGTGGCCAACCAGTTTGAATCCCAGCCACAGTAGCTTAAAAAACACATTGAGTGTGTATGCATGTGTGCCCCAAATACTGGCAGGATGGAGAAGGGATTGCAGCATGACCACACCCCATTAAGGGGCAGGGTAGGTGCTTACTCCCTCTCCCTTTCAACAAGCATGTTGTATGAAATATTTCGTTTGAAACTTTTCAGTACTTCTATGATTCCCAGTAAAATAATATAAGAAAAATTCATATTTCTTTAATGCAGTTAACGGTTTCTTTGCCACAGGTAGAAAGTATTTAACTAAGTGACTATCAATGGCAGATCATTTTTCCTAAATGTGAAAACTAAAGAATTAATACTCGATGGAAATAAAGAAACTGGCTAGATTTTTAATTGTCCTTATTCTGAGCACATACTGTGGGCTGTGTTTGTTACCAACGTGTTGCCTATATTTGAAATGTTGTTTCAGTTGAGTACCACCAAGAATTTACTCACAGGAGACATACACTGTCAACCTGACAAAGAGAGTAATAGAATGATCATTTATTAAGACTGCTCCAAATACTGTTATGGTGTATTCCCTGTTTACCCTTAGAAGGAAACAACTAGATTTTTCCTGTGATTTTTTTCCTCAGCTGTACAGCACTGTAAATACCCTGGATGGCACCTGCTGAAAGCCAAGTGGAGTCATTTAAGCAGCTAAAACATGTCCTGGTTTTTAGAGATGAGAACACTGCCATGAGCCTTGTTGTAGCAAAGATCATTCTCCACACATCACCTACTGTCCTCCTGTGCTCTATACATAAGTGTTTTATGTTGAGCTTGTTAAAAATATTATAAACATTTCATCAGGAGAGAGGCTTCTTGCTAATCAGCTCCATGGACTAGAACACAGTCAACTCTTGTTCATGCTCACATGATGAAAACATCACAATAATAATAATAAATACACAGTACATCACATGATATTCAGGTTGAATAGGAGCAAATGGACAAGAGGTCCCTATCATCAATCTATCAAACGTTGGGAAAATCTTAAGAACTATAGAAACCAAACGACAGCTGCTCTCCTGGGCTATGCCCATCTTTTACGTCATCCGTTTACTCAACGAACGCATCCTGGACATCCACTTTGCTTCACTGGAACAAAGAGAGATGCAGTCCCAGCTCTCCAGGAGTTCAGATCTCCAAGGGCAAGGCTCTGTTCCTTGTGCAGGAGCCCTGGTCCTCCCCCCATCAAGAACACATTGCCACTGAAAGCAGCTCAGAGAGACCTAGAAGGACAGAGTCATGATGTGTTTCCTTGTTTAATCTTCATTTCCCATTCCCAGTTGAATGGGCCACACAAATAAACTGGGATGGCCAAGAGGCTGTCAATGATGATTCAAACAAAAATTAAATAGACATCCATTTCTGATAAAATCTCTAAGCAAAGTGAGGACAGCAGGAACTTCCTCAACTTGGTAAAAGGTATCTATAAAAAACCTACAGCTAACATACTTATTAAACACCGAATACTTTTCTCTTACTATGGGGAACAAGGATGTGTACTATTTCTGTTCAGCATTGAACTGAATAAATAGCCAGAACAACAAGGCAAGATAAAGAAATAAAAGACTTCCAGATAAGAAAGAGTGAAATGTATGGATGACATGATCACCTATGTCGGAAATCACGTGAACTAAAGAAAAGCTACCAGAAATGATAACTAAGTTTAGCAACGTTAATTTGAATAAAGAAAAAATCTCTTATTTTCTTACGTGACATTTTTAGTTTTCACGCATTTGTGTAGATCTGTATTTCCCTCTTGTATTAACATCCTTCTTCCTGCATGACTTCCTTTAATATTTCTTTCTTCCTTTCTTTCTTTCTTTTCTTTTCTTTTTCTTTTTTTTTTTTTTTTTTTTTTTTTTTTTTTTTTTTTTTGGTTTTTTTTTTTTTTTTTTTTTTTTTTTTTTTTTTTTTTTTTTTTTTTTTTTTTTTTTTTTTTTTTTTTTTTTTTTTTTGAGAGGTTTTTGCTATAGGGTGCATGCACTTGCCAGAAAGACAGAGAGGGATAGAGAGACAGAAATCACTCCCCAGGGGGGATGGCCATGTTTCAATCCCTTATCCTCCCTTCTCCTCTTGAGATCTCAGGCACACACGCACATGTGCCCAGCGTGAGTTTAAGCTACCAGGTCTGGACTCCTGGACTCAAACTACACTCAACTAAAGAGGAGTCCAGCAACATAGCCATTATGCCAACTACTGGTCCTGCTTTAATATTTCTTATAGTGTAGGTCTGCTGGTGATTCATTCTCTCAACTATAAGAATAAGGATTTATTTATTTATTTACTTCCTCCACAAGAGAAAGGAAGAGAGAGAAGGAGACATGCTCACCCCCAGGAGAGTCTTCATGCTGTGATCCACGCCCAGCCTCAGCCAGTTCAGATCATGGGCATATTCATATGCACCCACCATGAACAGGTAGACTGCGGGACATAACCTGGACCTTCCTATGTGACCTCAGCATTGAAGAGCATTGCATTACCACTGTCACCACACTGGCCTCCTTCAGTCCTAAAAAATACTTAATTTTTCTTCAGTTTCTGAAGATATTTTCACTAAGTAGAGAACTCCAGCTTGCCAGGTTTTTCCCTCCATACTTCCGTATACTCTCTTCTTGTTTGCATAGTTGCTGATAAGAAGTAGACTGATGATTCAAATATTTGTCCCACTGTACAATACCTGTTTCTCTGGCTGCTTTTACATTTCCTGTTTCTCATTGGCTTTGAAAAGCCTTAATATAGTTTTCTTCATATTTCTCATGCTTTGTATTCCTTGAGCTTCTCAGATCATGGCTTTATTGTGTTCACTCTAATTTGAAAAATTTCAGCCATTATTTTGTAGTGTTTTGTCTGTCTCCATCACTACCCTCTACCCTCATTCTGTGACTCCAATCATATATTCATCATACTTCTTTAAGTTCTCCCACAATTCACTGATGCTGCGTTCATTTTATTTATTATCTTTTCTCTTTATACTTCTTTCTATACCTTATTTTGAATAGTTTCTAATCTTTAGGTTTACCAAAATTCTCTTCAGCACTGTCTAATCTTCCATGAGTCCTACATAGCATAGTTTTCATCTCACACATACTAACTTTTATCTCTAGAATTTTAATTTGGATATTTGTGACATTTTCTATGTTTCTACTTAACTTAATCAACATATAAAGTTGTAATGCTATCCTAATACCCTGGTCTGCCAATTCCAGCATCTGTGTCAGTTCAGAGTGAATTTCCATTGACGGACTTATTTCTCATTGTGAGATACAATTAAACTACCTAACTTGGTAGGGGGAACTGGAAGTGCCAGTATAGCAGTAATTCTTTTTCCCTACTTAGCAAAGATCATGGTGCTTACTTTACGTCTTTCTCCATAGACATAGAGGTTTTCAGTATGGGTATTGGCCATTATCCTTTGATCTTATGAGTGCTGGGGACTCCTCCCCTAATCTTTCCAGATGCTTCTGCCCAGTCCCACATAGTTTTCTCACACAGCTAAATACTCAAGGGGGAACCATCTGTAGATCTTAGAGTATCTCTCTGCTTTTCTATGGAACTCATTAACCAGTAACTCCAGCTTCTTGGTCTTCCCTTACTCTCTTCTCTATTTCTTCATCTTAAAGTGTCTTCTGGGATTTATTTGAGCCTCCTTCAAATAGAGATATACTGGGACTCTCTCAAGGCAGGAAGATAAGGAGATTATAGGAATAATATTTAGCTAGATATCTAGGTACCCCATAATCCAGTCAAGCTGACTCATAAAATTATTCACAGTCATCGACACAGATGATGTATTTGTCCCACTGTACAAATGCCTTTTTCTCTGGCTGTTTTTAGGTTTTCTGTTTCTTATTGGCTTTCTCATTGGGGGTACACTGGAAGCAACTGAACCATTTGAAGGTTTGCATTTTTCTACTCTTCACATAGTACCTACTACTTGCAGAGTGCAGGTCATGGTAGAGCCAGAGGCGGGAGGAGATGACAGGGATCATGCAATTGGAGTGAAACTCACTGTTCTCACTACAGACCAAGTCCTCTGAGCTGGGTCTGAAGTGCACATCCTTTTCATTACTTCCTTGAACTTGGTAAGGCAGATACAATTTTTTCCTCGTGGCTCACCTTGTTCCCATCTTTCAGAGCTCACTATCCTTCATTGATATCCAGTGTCTTGAAAACCAACATCTCATATGTTGTTCCTTGTTTGGGGTTCCTTCAGAAAGAGTGGCAAATCCAGTCCCTGATTCTCTACCTTGGAAGAAAATACAAGTCCTAGGACCAGCAGTTAGTGTAATGGCTATGTCACTGGACTCCCATGTAGTCCACCAGGGTTCACGTCCTGGACCCGGTGGCTTAAAACTCATGCTGGGCACGTGTGCGTGAGTGCCCAAGATCCCGAGAGGAGAATGGAGGAGAAGGGATTGTGGCGTGGCCATCCCCCCTGGGGGATGATTTCTCGCTTTCTATTTCTCTGTCTCTGTCTGTCTGGCGTGCACATGTGCCCTATAGCAAAAATCGCTCAAAAAAAAAAAAAAAAGAAAAGAAAATGCAAGTCCTACATGATATTTTAACAGACAATGAGACTAAGGTAAGCAGAAATTTGAAAAAAAAAAAAAATTAAAAGGCTGCAATAATCCAGGGATAAAAGTTTTCCAGGCTCGGTCGGTCAGTTTCACTGTCAAGTGACCTACAGGTGCACAATCTTGGGAAAAACAGTGAAGAGTAAAAGCAATAATGGAAGCAGCTGTCAGAAGAAATAGACTTGGAGCCCCTGCTTTCTGGTGCTTCCTCCTTTCTGGTGCTTCCTTTCTGATCCCCTTGCTCCACTTCGTCTTCACTCCAGGCTACCAAAAGCCCATGGTCATGCCTTAGAGAATTCTTGGTCTTTTTTCCAATCCTCATCCAAATGACCTAAAAGATCTTATCTTTTTTTTATTTTTATTTTTTTTTATTAATCATTGAAGAGCACGTGCACTCATCAGAGAGAGGCAGAGAGGGAGAGAAATAGAAAGCATCCCCCCTGGGGTGTGGTCATGTTGCAATGCTTTCTTCTCCATTTCTCTGCCCTGTTCAGAATAGAGGCATGCCTGCACACACACCTGGCTACTGGAGCTGGGATTTGAATTGCAGTCAGTCACGTGGGAAGCAGCTCTCTTAACCACAAGGCCATGGGACCAGCTCTATTCCATTCTTAAAGAGGTTTGCGTAGTGATTTATTTATTCAACAAAAGTAATGAACTGAAATATACAAAGCAAGTAGTGGGGTTTGTGTTGTTCTACCTAGGGGGAAACTCTGTACCCTTCTGGAGGCCCAAAATGCAGCTCATGACAGGGTGATAATAGTGGAATAGCCCAGAATGGACTGGCTGCTGATTGCAAGTCCACAGAAAGTAGTCATTTCACCTCTCAAAACCAGCTCCCAGTTTTCTGCCCTGATGTCTCCTGCTCAGCCAGACCTCAGAGACTGGGGTGAATGTGAACGGCCCTTTGAGGATACTAGAGCAATTAAGGAGAAGTAGCCCAGCATTCAGAATGAAAACTCAGTTTCAGTCTTGACACGAAGTTGATTCAACTCTCAGGTGCCTTCATTGCCAAACCAGTAAAACAAGGATAGTAACAACTGCCCATGGCTGTGGACTTTAAACGAATAACAAGTAAACTTAGTCTAACTCACTCGGGGTGGAGAGGTCTTATATATGTAGTGGTCAAACTGACCATGAGTATAAATGTTAGCAGATAACAAGTTTTTTGGGTCACATCTGCAGATACCTGAATAGATACTATTCAGAGATGAATTACCCATTTTTGCTTGGGAGAAGCTTCGAGGTTAACAAGTACCTGCCTAAGAAGTCACTTAGCGGTCTGCAAAGCTGACTGTGTGAACCCCATTTCACTAGCATTGATTCCACTGTAGAATAAAGAGGTGGACTGGAAGAGCCACAGTATTCTCACACAGCGAGCCTCCAGTTACACCAGGAGATAGCTTCCATCAACGTCCCAAATCTTGCTTTCATTTTGAATAAAACCCAAACTATCTCATGCCTCTTATTGTCAATCAGTGTTCTCAGATAATTAAAACTCTGTTAATTCTTGGCAAAAAGTGTAATTAAGAGGCTTAATTATGTCTGTGTGGAGTAAGGGAACTCAGCAGGGCATAAGGCAGAGGCTCTCAGACTTTAATTGCATTAGAAGCACCCAGGGAGCTTGTTAAAAATGCAAATTCCTTGGCCCTCTGCCAAGGTTTTCTGATTCAGTGGGTCTAAGTGGGATCCAAGAAACTGCAGCTTTGTTGTACATGTAAATCTCCAGGTAGTTCTAGTGCATTTATGTTAGGAAAATACTTCAAGAAACACTTGTCATAATGAAAAGAGAAAAAGTATTGGAAAGCAGAAAAGACCTGTGTGTTAGAGAATCAGCTCCCTGTTGGTGCAGCCCCAGGCAATGCTGGATCAGGACGTAGGAATCCTGCAGTAAGGGTTCTATGTGGCCGATGTTGTTGCAAGCACAACACGCATCTCATATGCTTTATAAACCTCCCTGCAAAGGCCATGGTTTACTGAGCTCTTCACATGAACCCAGCATAGAGTACTAAGTGGTTCCTTAACCCTTTAATAATTTTACATGTGAGGACAATATTACTATTCCCACTGTACAGAAGAGAAAACAGAGGCCTAGGATGGATAAACAATTTTTCTCATGGTCCATTACTAAGGAGATAAATATTATTCTACTCCAGAAAAGCAGATGTGTGTGTGTGTGTCCACATGCACACACACACACACACACACACACATGAGGGGACCTCAACAATTTGTGGAATGAGAACACTCAGAAAAGTGCTTGCACATCTATGGTTTTTGCAGCATTATTTCACAGTTGCTAAGACATGGATCCAATGTCCACAAGCAGATAAATGGATGGAGAAAAGTGTGGCACATATACTCTGTGTAGTACTATTCAGTCAAAACAAGACCTTGGCATTTGATAGAAAGTGGACAAATACGGAAGATTTACTGCTGAGTGAAGCAAGTCAGGTTCTGAAAAAGAGACATCGAATGTCTCCACTTAACATATACTGACTGTCCACACTCTATGGTGGAAACTGAAAGAGTAGAGGACATAGAAGCATCAAAAATGGTTGTGGATACTGTCTCCAGTGGGAGAAGGGGGAGAGTGTAAGAAAAGAAATTAAGGAGAAAATTACAAAGGCAAGACATTTACGGGTCACAGAAAAGGGTTATTATCTATTGATGATAACATGTATAGTATCCTCAACTGGACTGGTGTGAAGTGTATTCATATGGGGTAAATTCATTTTACAAGCTTAATGATGTGTAGTTACTGATTGTATCAAATAAATTAAAGAAAAAAAAACTGTGGAAAATGTAATTCAAGTACAAGTTTATTTTGGTGAAAAAAAAATTTTTTAAATCCTTGCATAGCTTTTTCTTTCCTTTATTTTTTAATTGCCAGAGGGTGCATGTTCTTGCCAGAGAGAGAGATAAAGAGAGAAAGCAAGGCCCGATCATATGTAATCATGCAGCAATCCCTATCCTCTCTTTCTCCATCCTGTCAGGATTTCAGGCACATATACATACATGCCTGGTGTGTTTTTCAAGTGGCTGGGTCCAGGATTCAAACGCAGTCAGCCATGTGGAATCCAGCTCCCTTAACCATTAGCTACAGAGCTGGCTTAGTTTTCTCATAATATACATTTTCCGTAACTTTTAAAATACCCCATCATACACACACACACACACACACACACACACACACACACACAAAAGATTAAAAAGATGTATTAAAAGAAATTGTCTCATGCTTGCAGAGGCTGAAAGCACAGACCCAGCAGGACTTGTAGTATAGTTTCAGTTGGAGTCAAAGTCCAAAAGCAGGAAAACACTGATGTTTCAGTTCAAACACCAGGCAGAGAAAAAGAATTTTTTCTTACTCTACTTTTTATTCTATTTAGGCCTCCAGTGGACTGAATGTCTACCACGTTGGGAAAGGCAATCTGCTTTTCTCAGTCTACCAATTCAACTGGTAACTTTCCCCAATACAGCCTCACAAACACATGTAGAAATTATGTTGAACCCAATATCTGGGCATTCCATAGCTCAGTCAAGTTGATACAAGAAAGTCACCATCAGTCAGTAGATGGGGTCTTTTTTATTCAACATTTCTTCACTGATAGCAATGGAATCATTTGTAGCCCTCTCTTCTCTGGTCTCCACATAACAACCTCTGCTTATAGGATTCAGCATGTGAAAGAGCCAGATGTAAGAGGAAGGGGCAGGGATCATGCAAAGGGAATGGAACACCATGTTCTGACCACAGATCAGTACTCTGAGCAGAGCCTGAGGTGCATATCCTTCTCGCACCATTCTTGGGCTCGGCAAGGCAACATATCCTTGTCCTCACCATGTGCTGCAGAAGCAATGGCCTCTAAAGGTGGTTCTGGTCAGCTTTGGGGAGAGGGACAGAAGTAGAACAATATCTTCAGAATCTGGGCATGTCTCCTACTTCTGGAGAAGGGATGACTCCACAACTGTTCAGAGAACAACTTACTGTGAGAAGAGCAAAGAACACAGCTGGTAACCAATGTAATTTGTTTCCTTCGATGGTTGACAATATCAGACAGACTGTAGGGTGTGCTCACGCAATACTGGTAGTAAATGCTCACAAAAACCTAGAGTGGTGACCAGTATTTTTTTATTTAAACTTATTTGTTTCTTCAAAAGTAAGAGAGAGGAACAATACCCCAGCAAGGTCTTGATGCCATGACCAGTCAGCCACAGATCATGGGCCCAGACATTCCCTGCATATGCAGAAGGTGTGTGGACATGAATATAGAACCTCTTTATGTAAGTCAGTCTTTCAGAGCATCACGTGTTTCTACTTGACTGCCATTGGACCCCCCAGTGAACACCATTACAAATGAGGACACAAGCAGAGGGGAGATTACTGCTGTGTCGATAAATGATGAGGACAGCTATTTGGATGCTTCGCACTCCAATCCTATCCTCTCTCATATGACCTGGGCACTTAAAACTCCTGAGACTCACAAAAAGAGGTGTCCAGGTCATATTCAGATGCCTTGGATGAAACAGGAGAATATAACTTTGGGGTTAGACTCCTGAAATATTGAGACAAGAAGCCATTTTAAAGCTGAGGTGTGTCTGGCTTGTTCAGGGAAGCTATGATCTAAACTCCATCTTCTAGACTCCTGAAATATTCAGACAAGGTAGGGCGACCTCTGTCCTCTTGCTGTCTCTGGCCGTCTGTTTCTCTGTCTCACACTCTGTCTCTTTAAATTATAAATTTTTAAAAAAATGTTTAAACCACTTCTCCTGACCTTGGGCCTTTTCTTTTTCTTCGCTAATTTCAGAAGCCATTTTAACGACCAGCAGTTGGCGTAATGGCTATGTCACTGGACTCCCATGCAGTTGACCGTGGTTTGAGTCCCGGACCCGGTGGCTTAAACTCACATTGGGCACATGTGCAAGATTACAAGAGGAGAATGGAGGAGAAGGGATTTTGATGTGGCCATTCCCCCTGGGGGTGATTTCCTGCTTTCTGTCTCTGTCTCTTTCTGTCTTTCTGGCGAGCACATATGCCCTGTAGCAAAAACCTCTCCAGAAGAAAAGAGAGAAGAAAAGAAAAGAAAGAAAAGAAAAGAAAAAAAGAAAAGAAAGAAAAGAGAAAAGAAAAGGAAAGCAAAAAGAGAAAAGAAAAAAGAGAAAAGAAAAGAGAAGCCATTTTAAAGCTGAGGAGTGTCATGGCCAGTTTTCATTTTTTAACCTGTAAAAAACTTTTTTTCCTCTTTTGGTAGTATTTTTCTAGTTTTTCTCTTTTTGCTTTTATTTTTTTAACCTTACTGTCCCACTCTAAGCTTCACTCTCCACACCCTGAACGTCTAGATAGACCTTTGTGCATAGTAGTCAAGCATCTCAATACTTTTAGAGTCATTGAAATAATAAATGCTTATTGAACCTCCTGCTTTATGGAAGAAAGTTCTTTTTATAAATCTGAACTCCTAATCTCTTTCTGTGGATACCACATTGCAAAGCACAGTGGAGGAGAGATTTTTTGTCACAGAGTGACCAGAAACCATCACAGAGGCACAAGAAACATGAAAAACAAAGAAAATATCTCTCCCCTAAGGGAAAAGAACAACCCCTCATCATCCACAGACAGTACAGAAGAAATCGTGGAAATGTCTGATAGAGAATTCAGAATATTCATAGTGACAAAACTAAACGAGATGCAAGAGCTGAGATATAATGAACTCCATAAGATGCTGGAGAAAAGAGACAACGAGTTCCAGGAAGTGTTGAAGTTCTTCCACAACCTGAAAGAGGAAATACACACTATAAAAAAGAGTCAAACGGAACCATTAGAGATGAAGGCTGCCGTTCAGGAAATCAAAACCTCCCTCGAAAAGTATTAAAAGCAGATCAGTCCATGCAGAAAATCGAATCTCGGATGTTGAAGGCGAAAACTCTGATCTAGAATGAACAACAAAAAAAGCTGAGAAACTAACCCCCCCCCAAAAAATGAGAATACTATATGAAAAATACTAGACAGCATTAAGCACCCAAACATATGGATAATCGGTATTCCAGAAGGTGAGGAAACCAGTAAGGGCATTGATCATCTATTCCATGAAATCTTGGAAGAAAACTTTCCAAATATAGAGAGGCATTCAAATATCCAGACTGAAGAAATACAAAGGGCCCCTAATAAAATCAACCCAAGTAGATCTTCCTCCAAGAGACATCATAGCCAGACTGACCAAATCTACAAAGACAAGATACTAAAATTGGCAAGAGAGAAATGTCAGGTTACTTATAAAGGTTATCCAATCAGGCTAACCTTAGACCTCTCATCAGAAACAAGGAAGGAATGGGAGCATATATTCAAAGCGTTAAGTGAAAAAAACACTTTCAACCAAGAATGCTATACCCGACAAAATTATCTTTCATATGGAAAGAAAGGATAAAAACATTCTCTGATAAATAAGACCTGAAAGAATTTGCCAATTGCAGACCCACTCTTGAAGAAGTTCTGAAAGGAGTGCTCTACCAGGAAGACTAAAGACACATACAGAAAAAAGAGAACAAAAGGCAACCAAGAAAATGACCAATTTAATGCTAGGGACAAGAAATATCAATAATGTTGAATGTTAAGTTCCAGGATTTAAACAGAAAGATTGGACCACAGTAACACTGCATATTCAACAGAAGAGAGTTTGAACATAAGACTGAACTGGTGAAATAGAATTTTATGACTTTCGAGTAAAACATTACTGATTTCTTTTTTTAACTCTGCTTTGTTTTCCCAATTTAAGCATTTTACTTTCTTTTGAGTTGTTGATAGGTTCAGCAATTACCTAAAATATTTCTCTTGTTTTTTTTTTTTTTTCTTTAAAGGGAAACAAACTTTTCTTCCTTCCTGACCCCTCTGGAATTAGAAAATATTTGGGCATATTCTTATTTTGTGGCAGAAGGGTTATTTGCCTAAGTTCAATAATGCTTATTGCATTGAATCAGAAATTGGAAATATTCATTATTGGACAGATCTTTTTTTTTTTTTTTTTTTT
>NW_006198962.1:534547-537919 GCF_000334495.1 Tupaia belangeri chinensis
CAGGGGGGATGGTCACGCCACAATCCCTTCTCCTCCATTCTCCTCTCGGGATCTTGGGCACGCACGCACACGCGCCCGGTGTGAGTTTTAAGCCACCGGGTCCGGGACACGAACCGCGGTCGACTATGTGGGAGTCCAGCGACATAGCCATTACGCCAACTGCTGGTTCCCTGGACAGATCTTTGACTGGAATTTCATATCTGAAGGTTAATCAGAAAACTATGGAACTACGGTGGATCTCAAGTCAGCCAACAGAAGCTCTTAGTCTTCTGCCAGCCTGCAGGAGGAAAGGCAAGGCTTACAGAAAGATTTATCTTTAGGAAGAAGCAGCACTAAAAGCACCCTGACTCAAGATGAGTGGGAAACCATCCCAATAAACACATTTTGGATAAAAGAAAGAGAGAAAGAAAAGAAAAGATGGCCTGGCATCATAAATAGTTCTGCCTGGCAGAGAGAATTAGAGAAGATACATGAAAGAATTTCTGATACAAAATAACCTGGACTTTTCCAGACCAGCGTTGTAATCAGTAGAGATTGCAAAAGAGCAACCACACCAGAGGATTTTCTTGAGGAAGACTTTGAAGGAAGAAAAAGAGACCAATCTTTGCTAGCAAATGATATATCACAGAATACTTGGTAGGCAGGGCTGAATTAAGAAGGTTTATGTGACTTGTGTGCTGGGCATTTGGTTTTCAACAATTTGAGTAGTTGACATGTAAATATTTTCTCAAAAAATATTTAAAGCCATACTATCTCTGTTGTTATAAAGTCACAAACAAAATTATAAGGAATATTTTGAACATTAAAAAAAAAAAAAGAATGTAACTTTGGGAATTCAGCAACTTTGGGATTTAGTTTCATAGAAAATCTTCGTGAGGACTAATTGTTGGTTAAAGTAATACTGCTCCATGGGCAAAGGCTAAAGATGGTTTCTAGCAAGTGCATGGATACAATAGCTGTGATGACAGAGACATGACCATGTTCTCATTGAGAAGCTCTGCTGTGTATGACAGCACCAGGGAGATGGCGTGGTGTAGAGTTGAAGAGAACCCTGAGCTGGTAGGGGATGATGTAACCACAGGCCTGTACATCTTGGTCAGACACGCAACATGACCACAAAGCCATTGTCACATAGTTACAGTCACCCAAGGGGAACCAAGGGTCTCAGGGCTGGGTTGGGAAATGGTGACACTCAAGTATATCACATACTGAAGATTGATCCTTAGAGGAGCCCAGGACAATTGAAAGAAAGCAGGTCAAAGCTCGTTTGGTCTTGCAAGCTGATTAAGGAAGCCTTATATGGTCTTTGACCACAGGTCTTAATAGTGAGTAAATGGAAAATGCAGAGAAAACAGCAGTGAGGTAATATTATCACCTTTAAAATGACCTAAGGCTTAAGATCAGCAGGTGGCATGGTGGTTGGGGTGCTGGACTCAACATGGCCAACCACGGTTTGGGTCCCCAACCTTATGGCTTGCTTTCTCACTTTCTCTCTCTGGTGAACAAACATACCCTACAGCAAACTTTAAAAAAAAAATAATAAGCAAAATAACTAAATAATTTTTAACTGCCTAAGGCAAAATAAATAAATAAACAAATGGTATTAATGAGAATCCTGTGAGATGAGCAGAATTTCACATAACTGTTAATGAAGATTATGAATTATTACCATGTTTCTATCTGACAATTTGAAAACATATTTTAACCTTAAAATAGGCATAGCATGGCTCGGCAAGTGGTATGGAGGTTAAGGTGGCTGGATCTGATATAGTTGACTCTGTGGTTTGAGTCCCAGACTTAGCAGCTTGAGGAATATGCCAGACATATGCTTATGTGTGTCCAAAATCCAGAGAGAAAATGGGATTGTGGTGTGAGTATCTCCCCTTGGTGGGGGTGATTGCTCACTTGGTTCTGTCTCTGTCCTGTGAGTGCACATGCCCTGTGACAAAAAAAAAAAAAAAAAATCCAAAAAAATTAAAAGGCATACCTTTTATACAAAATTTCTTATTCCCAGAATTCAATATAAGTAAGGACATTAAAGTACAGAGATGTATGTGCAATAATAGGGAACTGGTAAAATCAATTATGGTTTAGCCACACAATAGGAAATTCTATAGCCATTGAAAACGGTGGTGTTGAAATGTTTGCTTACATGGAGAGAGGTTAAAAATATTAAATGAACAATGGAAATTAAAAATCTTACAGGTTCATTTATAATTCCAATTGTTTTCCTCAGTGAGTTTATTTGAATTAATAACCTTCGCTCTTCAGGTTTTCAAGACAACAGGGACCAGTAACCATTGACATACTCAGCCCTGAAGAATCTGTGTGTGATACCAGAAGCTCCTTCATGATCATTCCAAGATCAACGTGACAAGAGCTCTGTGGTTGTCCGTTTCAGGATCCAGGGGACGACGTTCCAAGGCACAGACTCTGCCACACCCCCATGTGTCCATTGCCCCTACTTTAGCTCTGGCAGTGAGTAAGTAGAATGTTGGAATCAGTGACCCCCAACTGTATGAGCCCAACACACTGCCACAGAACTCCTGCTCCCAAGAGTGCCACATGCATGACTATGTCCATGGGATAGATTCTTATCACCAGTCAACCCAAGGATAATCTATTTCAAAAGAATTCAACTGGGCCGAATGTTCTTTAAAAGCTGCCTACACTATAATTAAGCTACATGCCACTTTTTATTAAGGCATTGGCCTACCGTAACAAAACTGTAGGTAAAAATCCCATAAATATTTGAACACACATACACTGGGAGGAAGGAGTAATTCCTTCTGTCAGCTGTGCAACATTTAACTCCCTTCCTCCTCATCCCAGTTTGGCTAAGCATTTGCAACTACTGATTATATAGTTCTGAAAAAAATATGAGCATACCAAGGAGCGAAATCATAATTAATCATTTCCCAAATTTCCCTTTGTTTCCAAAGAACATGTTTATGACTCTGTGGGACATTAAAAAAAGTATAGAAGGCCAGGATTAATATCATGTGCAATAGCAAGCGAGAGCCAGTACGTGAGTGTCACTGGTGTGTCTGGATTCCTTTTGAAGGCTCTTTGATCTCAGCAGGGTTTTGAGTCAGAAGGCTTCTAAAAGCCTTGTCAATGTCAGCAAACACAGGGAGCAGTCTTGGAGGTAGAGAGACAATTGGTATTTTTTTTCATACTGGAAGTGTACAGGAATCCCTGAGTCATATTAATCATATACTAGCCAATACCATTGACTTCAAGAGAAAGTGGAATGAATTTCAGATTTTAATAATATATTTAAGTTTTGGCATTGTCCGCTGTAGTTTTTGGAGTGCTAAGAAACAGTACGAGAACACTGATTTTCTGGTTTGGGGTAGTTTAAGGAATGCC
>NW_006198962.1:538573-568009 GCF_000334495.1 Tupaia belangeri chinensis
GCCGTGAAACTTTAGTGCTTATCCAGAACAAACTACTCAATAGTAAGTCTGAAAGCTCAGACAACAGAAAACTAGAGAGTGCCGTGTATGTTTGCCAATGTCCAGTCACAAGTTCATCCTGCTTCATTTTATTTTAAAGACTTGCCATATTGATCATATACCTTTCCATTAAGAATATGTCTCTGTCCTATTTTTGTTGTCTGATTATGCCTTTCATTTTCTATGGTTTTACTAACTATCATTGCAGGGTCCCTATTTTGCTCTTCCTTGACCCTGTATCCTTTCCTCTTTCTGCTCAAGACAACTGTTTTTCCTTTAAGAAACCTCCAGGGGCCAGTAGGTGGTGTCATGGTTCAGGCACTGGACTCCCATGTGATTGACAATGTTTCAAATCCTGTATCCTGCAGCTTGAAACTCACTCTGGGCCTGTGTACATGTGTGTCCAAAATCTTAAGAGAATGAAAGAGAGGGGATTATGGTGTGGCCTTTCTCCCAGGGGGTGATTTCTCACTTTCTGTTTTTATATCTCTCTGCCAAGCTCACACTCCCTATAGCAAAAAAAAAAATCATTCAAAAAAAAAAAAAAAGAAAGAAAGAAAGAAAAAAGAAAGAAAGAAAAGAAAAGAGAAGAAAGAAAGAAAAAAAAAGAAAGAAACCACCAGCCTCCTCCATGAAGTGTTCCTGGTTGGACTGTTTATACTCTACTCTACTCTGTCACTACCAAAGACTCAAGTGCCACAGCTGGTCAGCTGGAAAACCACATCCCTGGACAGGCTGCAATGTGAGCCTGATTGTCATGGTTATTCATAAATTTCTGAGTCGATCGAATTCATTATTAGAAAGGAGCATTGGCAAACTTATCCAGTAAAGGTCAGACAGTAAATATTTCAGGCTTTGGGGGCCATATGGTCTGTTAGAATGACTCAGTGCAGCCATTGTACCAAGACAGTCATATGCAATACATAAACTTACGGGCAGGCTGAGCACCCATAAAACTTTATCTACAAGCACAGGCAGTGGGCCAAATTTAGCCTGTTGGTTGCAGTTAGCCATCCTCAGCTTTTTGATATTGCATTTCAAACCATGCTCTGAAGAGCTGCCTCGGGTAGAGGATGGAGGGGTGGATCTTCTACCTCACCTCACTTTGCCTTGGCAGAGTTACTTAACCTTCTCAATCTCAATTATCTGTAAAATGGGACAATAATCATATCTCCTTCATCAGGTTGTCATGAGCAGTAAATTAAGTATATAAATAAAAACACACAACTACTTCTAGCACAAAATGCAGGCTCACTCACAAGAAAGCCCCAAGCTAGAGTCCTAGCTTGTGCAACTCAAGAAAGACCCCCGGTGTGAACAATATCCACAGGCTCACCATGGCCCAACCTGTTCAAGGAAAAAACTCCAATCTTTTTTTTCCAGAGAGCATGTACACTTACCAAACAAAAAGGCAGAGAGTGATAGATGAAGAAAACTCTCCCCAGTGGGCACAATTACATTGCAATCCCTTCTCCTCCATTTCTCCATCCTGTCAGATTTGGGGCGTGCACATGAGCTCAGCATGATTGCCAAGCCACTGGGGCCAGGAATGAGCCACAGTCAGTCATATAGGATCCAACCCCTTTAACTACCACTAGGCTGCAGGGCTGGCCCAAGAATCCAATAATTTCACTGATACTAGGACATGAATGGCTGAAGAAAAACTCATTTGACTATTCCATTAGTAGGCATAGACCTATAAATCTATAGGCTACTTCAAAACAAAAAATGCTTGATCCTAAAGGATTTCATCTCCAGTGCAGGATTTCCAAGTCCTGTGGCCCTACAGGGATCAGGGTTTTTTCTTGGGTTTGTTTAGGCCGTACCATAGAAGGAGCAGCACAGTCCCCTAGGCCCAGGGAACAGAACCGTAACCACCTGCGCTTTTCCATAAAGTCACTTCCTCATGTGTGCATGTGTGTGTGTGTGTGTGTGTGTGTGTGTGTGTGTGTGTTTGCCTTAGATCTATAGCACCTTGCTTCTGCTGTGAAGATCCTTGCAAACCTCACTTGGGAAGCTTTGTGTCTCATCGACGACGTTCCTGAACTAGGAGTAGCTGCTTTGCTTATGGCTAGGCCCGCTCCAACTTCGAGGCCCCAGCACAGTAATACCCTTGACTGAGATGTGTTTAAAAACACCAGGCTTGTTCATGAAGGAAAACTTGAGAAACATGAAACAGAGAAAAAAAAGAAACCCCTCGTCGTACTGCGATCATGGGTTATCTGTCACAAATTTGGTGCCTTTTCCTTCAACTCTTTTTTCCTATGTTTGAAGGAGAGAGGGGAAAACCCAATGTGCTGTTTCCAGTGCCTTGTAAAGGCCGTGCTGAATTAAGCCACAGGTTCCTGTCCCAGTCCCTCACATAGTGAAGAACCTGGAAGGGGGTTGTGTTTCCAAAGTCAGACCTGAACTTGGGTTGGAGAAGTGCTGGGAAGCAGGATCTCTGAGCTGGTGCTGGAAGGGGAAGAGTGGAAAGCAGGAAGGGAGAAGCTGCTGGCTCCAGCCACTCTCTAGGGAGGATCCTCCCTAGTCAGATACCTGGAAATGGCAGGTCCCGAGAGTACAGGCACCTCATCCTCCATGCCACTCCACCCATTGTGCCCACCTGACACCCCACCATTAGCCCATGCCCCGCACCCCACTCCCGGAAACCTCCTGCCTTGAGAATTTCCACCTGTACCCCAGCCCCTACCAGGCTTAGTGAATTGTCTGGGTGTGCACAGCACCAGGAAAGAACTGTGGAGGGGCCATGAGGGCCCTTCCCTGGCCCATACCTTGTAGGAGAAAAAGGCCTTGCACAGTTGGCCTCCAACAGTGCTCTCACCCCACCCTGTCCCTAGGGATCCCCATCAGCCCTCTCCCACCCCACAGCGAGGTCTGAAAGTGCCCTCTGTGCTGGTTGATGAGGACCTCAGGACACCTGTGCTCACAGAGGAGCCTCCACGGGCAGTCCACAACGAAAGAGGAGACAGAAGATGAATTAAGGGATACACAATTTTGACAAGTGCCTAAGATAAAATGTGAGGGAACAACAGGAAATGGGACATTTTCAAGGGTGGACAGGGGGAGGAGCCTTTGAGGATGTGACACATGAGTGGGTAGGAGACAACATGAGAAGGCCAGGAGAGATGCTGCCCACAGACAAAGGCTCCTAGGTAGGAAGGAGCTTGGTGTGTTCTAGAATTAGCACAATGAAACCCAGAGTTGCCAGGGCATTGTGAGCAGAAGGGAGCACGGCCCGCAGTGAGGTTGTGTCAGCCAGCTGAGCCGCACAGACTGGGTGACTCAAATGACAGACGTCCATTTCTCATGGTTCTGGAGGCCGAAAGGTGTCGTGGTCAGGTTCTGGGGAAGGCCCTTCCTGAAGGAGGGGAGGGGAAGGAAGAAGGGAGAAAGAAAGAGACAAAGTAAGAAAGTAATTCCTCTCCTCTCTCGTTCTTTCCTTATAAGGGTACTAATCCCAGCATGAGGGCCCCACCCTCTTGACCTCATCTAACACTAATCACTCCCAAAAAAACCCTCCCTCCTCCAAATCCCTCTCCTTGGGAATTAGGGATTAACCCTACACATTTGGGGAAACATAATTCAGTCACAGTAGTTGGAATACTGTTTCTCATTCTGGGAGGTAGAGCACAATTCCATTTCAGAGCAGAAGGGGTGGCTGCCCTGGAATCTGGACATGCGGCCTTCCCAAGCCCAGTCTCATCATTCCTTTGCTCTCAGGGTCTCTGACACCCTTCCTCCAGGTGGCAGCCCCAGGTCAGGATAGCCCTGTTTTCATGACTGTCAAGCTCAGGTATTGGAGGTCCAGATGTGCTGCTGAGCTCTCTCAATAGTGAAGATGCTGAAACAGCGTCCTCACTTGACAGAGAAGGAAAGATGAGCTCAGAGACATTAAGGGCAGCACCCAAAGTGACACAGTGAAAGTTTTTGTGCCACAATAGTTTAAACATAAAAAATGCCTATCTACAGCAGTTATCATTTATTTTTTTAAAAATAATTATTTAATTTAATTTATTCATTCATTTATTTTAATTTGACCAGGGAGAGAGAGACAGTGAGAAAACAAACTGGCCAGGTCTGGAACTTGAACTGTGGTCAGCCATGTGGGAGCATCCAGCACCTTAACCACCACGCCACCTGCTGGTCCCAACAGTTATCATTTACTAATAAGGGAAATAAAAGAGACACCGACGTTCCATGTACTACTTTTATTTTTGTAATTTTTGAGGCTTTGCTATTTCCAAATTAAAGTTTTAAAAAAATGATCATGTTCCAAATCCCTGCTAGAGCCAGGCCTGTGCCCCGTGCTTCTTATGCGTGACAGGTCATCCTCCGTAGCCCTGCACGTGGGCTTTGGCCCCACAGATGGCTAAAATGAGGTTCAGTGTGGGGTGATAACCGGCCGGAGGGCCCAGTGCAATGGTTGGGACCCAGGTGGCTGTGTTTCCCAAGCCCCGATCTTCTCATTCCCCTGGGCAGCCTTTGTGTCTGTCTTCAAAGATAAGTTTGTTGGGGTTTAGAGAAAGTTTTCACAATTCGGGGCTCAGCTGCCTTGGGCTCCCAGAGCGCAAAAGCTCTCCCTGTTTGGATGTCAGCTCCATCCCTCTTTCCTCAGAAAGAAGGTATTAAGTCCTCAGAACCAGGCAAACTGGAAGGGGGAGCTCCACAGATAACAAAGAGGCAGCTGGAGGCTCCCTGCAGAGAGAAAAGCCCAGGAGTTGGGAGGGGAGACCTCCTGGAGCGGTGGGGCGGGGCTGAGCCCTTAGAGAAGCAATTCCAGCTCTGCTGCTTGTGCCCAGCAGGGAGCCTCCCTGCACTTTATGCCTGTCTGGGAAAGGTCTGACTGGGGAGGTGACTCCCACAGCGTGGCACACAGCTGGAGTGACCCAGGGCCTAACTGGGGGATACCTGGCACCATTTTCTCCTCCAGTTCTGCTGGGAGGAAAGAGGCCAGAGCCAAGCACCAGTTTTTCTGAAGGGAGCCCCAGGGACCAACCAGGATGAATTCCAGCAGAGCACATTTCAGTGGACTTAAAGTTGGATAGAAGTAGCTGTTTCATCACCCATTGAGGTAGCATTCTCTCTGCCCCTGCTAGTAAGAGCTGGCATTTTTGAGCACTTAGGACAATAACTTTACTCAAAGGGGATATGACATTGTTCATGGTGATTATGAAGCTCAAGTATTCAAATAATTTTCCAAAATGACATGGCTATAGAAACTGAAATTAGGTTGACCAGCAGATGGCATAATGATTTTGTCACAGGACTCCCACAGAGTTGACCATGGTTCCAATGCCGACTGGGCAGTTTAAAACTCATGCTGGGTGCGTGTGCATGCAAGCCCAAGATCCTAAGAAGAGAATAGAGGAGAAAGGGATTGTAGTGTGGCCATTCCCTCAGGGGTTGATTTCTTGATTTCTGTCTCTTTATCTCTAGGGCAAGTACACACATCCTATGGCAAAAATCTCTCTTAAAAAAAATGAAAGAAAAAAGAAAAAGAAACTGAAGCTAGGATTCACACACAAAGCTATCTGATACCAAATTCCAGGTGTCTGAGCACCAATGAGGCTGTCTGCTAGTGTTGCACTCCCATTTGCAGTGGCCTAGGGGACCAGCAGGTCAGCCCTGATATCGCTCAGCTCTGAGTCCTCATCCTACTCCCTCCCTTGGCAACGTCAGACGCATCTGGCCACTCCTGATCTCTTCAAAGGCTTTGCTTGTTGACTTAATGCTCTCTGGATTTTCCTCCAGCTGAGTGGTCACTTCTTTTCACTGGTTCCTTTCCCACTGTTCAACGTCCCAGTGCTAGATGCCCAGGGTTTGCCCCTGGACCTCTTCTCACCCTAACCTTTACTCCCTGCCTTGGTGCCCTCACCCAGACCCACAGCCCTGAAAGACCCTTCTCCAAGACTGTCTGCCTCCTTCTCCAGCCTCTACTCTGGAATCAATCCACCCATTTGGCATCTCCACTAAGTGCCCCAATCAGAACTCTGTACTTTCCTCCTGAAAACTATTTCTATGTCAATGTTTCCCATTGTTGTTAAAAATATCCACCTTTATTTAGATGCCTAAGCCCCAAACCTAGAATGTACCTCTCATTTCCCACCTCTAGCCCGGGAACGAGCAAGCTCTGTCATCTAAATGTGCCCTGCATAGATCACTTCTGCCCTATGAAGTCTCTACCACCTGGTCACTCTCCAGAGCTACTTGTCACAGGTCCCCGTCTAGGCCCCCTAGTCCCCTCAATCCCTGCTCCCTAGAACACTAGCATACCGCTTTTTACTACTCTGTCTTCATCTCTGGTGACCTCCCATTCCATGCCAAGAAATATCTAGACTTCTTGCCTTTGTGAGGGATGCTGCCTCCTCTGTCCCTGCTTACTTCTCTAGGCTGGCTACATCCTTCCCACCCTTCTGGAGTTCTCATGCAGCAGCCTCAGTAACCTTCTCTGAAACTCTAAAATGTTTTTCAAAGTGGAGTCCCTTGGCCAGCAGATTCAGCATCAGTCTGTGAACTTGTTAGAAATGCAGATTCCCTTGGGACCAGCAGTTGGCGTAATGGCTATGTTGCTGGACTCCCACGTAGTTGACCACGGTTTGAGTCCCAGACCCGGTGGCTTAAACTCACACCGGGCGCATGTGCATGCGTGCCCAAGATCCCGAGAGGAGAATGGAGGAGAAGGGATTGCGGCGTGGCCATCTCCCCTGGGGGGTGATTTCTTGCTTTCTGTCTCTCTGTCTCTCTCTGTCTGGCTGACGAGCGCACATGCCCTATAGGAAAAACCTCTCCAAAAAAAAGAAATGCTGATTCCCACTCCTACCTCAGACCTGCTGTCTCAGAAACACTGGGAATGTGCTGTGCAGAGTGACTATTAACAAGCCCTCTGGGTCTGTTATGGGCTGAATTCTGTCTCCCCCAAATTCGTGTGTGGAGACCCAAACCAGCAATGTGACAGAGCCTTTGAAGAGGTCATTAAGGGTTAGATGAGGCCAGAAGGATGGAGCAATGATCAGGCAGCAGTGCTGTACCCATATGAAGAGGAGATGAGGACACAAATGTACTTAGACGGATGATCATGTGGAGGCACAGGGTGAAGGTGGCATCTGAAAACCACAGAAAGAGGCCTCAGGAGAAACCAACCCTGCCTGCACCTTGATATCAGACTTCCAGTCTCCATAACTATGAGCAAATAGTCTTTGTTGTTTGAGCTGCCCTATCTGTGCTACTTTATTAAGACAGTTCGAGCAACTAATAATGAGAAGCTCTAAAAAGCTCCACTATGACATGCCACACTGGCTCTCAGCTATGGGCCTTGCAGGAGCCATTGTTTCTGCAGAGAACAGTGCCCAGCTATCTCATGCTGGCTTCTTATGAAGGCCTATATCTAGACACAGTCTCCTTGGAGGGTCCTTCTCTGATAACCTGAGAACATGGTCCCTGCCCTGGCATCTCTCAGCCCTCCAACTTCTGATGGCACTGTCCGTCAGAGCATTTATCACCATTGAACCTCTTGTTTATTCATGATTGTGTGCCATGTGTATCCTGCACGCTATGACATGGGGCCCTTAAAAGTAGTACTCTTTTAATTCTTGACCTACATTTAATTTCCAGCTGCTAAGAGAGTGTTTCTGATAGAGGTAAGTGCTTGGTAATTGGTAAACATACAACAAGTCTCTCTCTTGGTATAATACAGGGTTCCATGCTCAGCACAGCAAACAGGAAAGGCCAGGAGGACAGTGGAAGGGCCTTTGGATGATTTCCAGCCTTGGATGCATGCTCAGGGACCCAATCACAAGGAGAGGTACACAGGTTCCACCGTCAGACTCCAGGTCCTAGGCTGGGCTCAGCCATTTGCCAGCATGTGGCCTTAGACATGTGACTTTGACTCTCCAATAATGCCAAATAGTTCTGTTGCTGTTTCAATAATAATTGAAGCTCATAGGAAAATCCAATTGCTATGAGTTCCTTTGATGGGAGCAAGTGGGGCTCAGAGAAGGATTATAGAAGTCACTCCTTCTAGAAGAATTCACAGCATTCCTCTGAGAGCCACTCAAGACACGACATGAGGCCCAGCTGCCACCAGGGGCAGTATCCACAACTGTACCTATAGCCCAGGTAGGCAGAGCCCTTCTTGGGCATGTACGCTTACCATAGCATAAACTCACAGCTGTGTCCTAGCATCTCAGAGCTTGGGAGTCTCTTCTGCTGGCAAAGATGTGTATAGCAATAATGTATGTGGGAAAGCATTTCTGTGGGTCTCTCACTTCTGCAGGAAGTATTCAGTCACAGAACATTGACTGGACAATTATAACTTCCAAATAAAATGATAAAATTCTTTTCTGTCCTAGAGGTTGATGTCTCTCTGAATAACTCTGTGTTCCCTCTTTGAACACCTCCCCAAACTGACCCCTGGAGGGCAAGAAGCCCAGTGAGGATTTGTGTCTCCTCACAGATTAGCTCCAGAAGCACAGAGCAGGTATCACTTGTTGACTGAATGATGAATGACAACAGAGAAATAACATCACAGGATGGGAGTTAAGATAGCCTATTCCAGGAAGAGCTGGCCCATGCTGACGTGCTGACTGCCTGTGCTCTAGAATTCACCGCTGGAATGAACAGGTTGTGAACAGACATACATGGCTGGTTTTTAAATTTTTATTACCTGTTTGGCTCCAGGCTATTCACTGACCGCTTGATGCTGTTATTGTCTTTAGTGTTTCTGACTGGGTTTTGTCATTTCTACATATAAGGTGATAGGCCACTAGATTGATTTCGGTTTTGGTTAGATTTGGGGTAATATGGGCCTAACTATGCAGTAAGGATTAAATTCAGAATTTATGCTAGTGTAAAACTCAACCAACTGCTTTTTTTAGGATAGTAGCAGAAAATACTTCTCTTTTTAGGAAGAGACTTCTGGATAAAGTAATGCTTGCATATTCTTGTCCATCCCTCACTTGCTCATCAAGTGTAAATGTATCATTTTAGCTAAATATGACCTCCTACATGAATCATCTGTGGACAGACTTTCAGATGAATGGATACATGAATGGATGGAGGCATGCATGCATACCTGAGTGGATGAATCAACAAATGGATGGATGGATCATTTTAAAGAGTAAAGCTGTTTGAGGAATAAATTCATACAGAAGCAACAAAAGTCAGACAAATTTCTAAGTGTTCTGAGTGCTTGGAAAGTGTTCCTGGGCAGAACTGAGTTCTATTTAAAGGATATTCCACTTAATTAAAAAATTTTTTTCAAAGAGTTAAATGAGGAAATCTAATTTGCATATACTTGAGTGGTTTCTGATGTAATATGTTTATGCTTGCCAGAAACTAAGATCAGCTTCCTGGAAGGCTATCTTACACTCATGGGCATTGTACCATCTAGGGCTTCCCTTTTGGGTTGTCAGAGAAAAGGTATATTATGTCCTCCCAGGGCTAATGAAATTTTATATCTTTCTTATATTCTAAATAATAAAGATTCATATTACTAATTACTATGTGCCAAAAATTCTACCAAACACTTTGTCCATAATGTGGGTACTGTTGACTATTCTGATTTTACAAGTGATGAAAGCAAAGCTTAAGGAGGATTCCATGCAGGTCTAATTCCTAACAGTAAGTGCTAATGAACTGATCAGTTCTTCCTGCCCCCATTATGGCAGTCCCAGTTAGTTGGACTAACTATATTGCTCATAACAATAAAAAATATGGTGAAAATTTTAGTCAATCTCCTAATGCGGGGAGTGGCCAATCTGAGCAAACATGGTGACCTTTACGCACATGCAGAAACACAGTACCTTGGGCAGTCATATGCAGGGCAATGAACACCATTAACCTGTGAATACGCTAGCTGAATCTGTGTTTGAAACTGCAAGGCAGTATCAGGTTAAAGGAAGCCACATATGTTAATCAGAATTTGCCCTAGATGATTAGATAAGACTTACATAGAACTACATGGCGCCAGATGTCTTCACATCTTCAGCTGATTAACATCTGAGAACAACTGGCTTTGCATTCGACTTCTCCTTCCCCTAATTTTGGCCCTTTAAAAGAATAAATCTGGGAATGATTTGGGGTCACGGCTATCTCCATCAGAGAAATTGAGACCATTTGATCCCCTCGTTTCTTTGCTTGTATGTCTTTGTATGTTTATTTCTATGTTTCTTTTCAAATCCATGACTATCTCCACTACCCCCCTCCCACCCCCAGAGCATGCTATTGTTTAGCTGTGTAGGAAGCAGCATCCTAAAAGAGTAAAACTTTCTACTAATTCTAAAGAGAACCTGTTCTTAGCCTGAAGGCGTTTATAAAACAAAGATTTGAGCTTTTGTTTTTGAAGATCTCTTGGAGCACAGGTCAGCATTGTCCCTAAGCACCCTCAAACATAAACTCTCTGAGGGAGTTGTTATACCTCCTATTATTGCTATAAATAATTTTGAAAATACAATAACACACATGCAAAGATAACCAAGCAGACATAGAGACTAGACTCCATGAGTGAGAGCAAGCAATAACAACAGGCTGGAGAAATTTATCTACATAGACTCACAGTATTGAAATGATCATCCAGAGACTGTAAAGACTTTGATGGGGGCAAGAGGGGCTCAGAGGAGGATTATAGAAGAAGTCACTCCTAGGACTTGTGGCTATAAAAGACAAACTTCAAGATACATACAATGAAAAAGAGACAGTACGGTATCAGAGCAGATTTGAGGAAAAACTAGACTTGGAAAAGAACTTCTTGAGGGACCAGCATTAGCATAATGGCTATGTCACTGGACTCCCATGTAGTCGACCATGATTTGAATCCCAGACCCGATGGCTTAAACTCGCGCCAGGCAGGTGTGCATACATGCCCAAGATCCCAGGAGGAGAAGAGAGGAGAAGAGATTGTGGTGTGGCCATCCCCGTAAGGCTTGATTTCTCACTTTTTGTCTCTCTATCTCTCTCTCTGTCTTTCTGGCAAGCGCCCACTCCCTATAGCAAAAACCTCCAAAAAAGAGGAACTTCTTGAAATAAAAAATACAAAACCAAAATTTAAAACTTCATGTATACTTTTAAGAGCAGATTATAGGTATCCAGGCAGAATTTATAAAATGGTGAGGGAGAGATTAGATAGATAAACAATCCCAGAGAGGGAGTAAAAGACACTGGCATAGAAGGAAAGGAACAACATGCGTTTAAGTAGAGTCCCAGCAGGGCAAGAGAGAGAAAACAAGGCCAAATTTATATTTAAAGATAGAACAAATGAAACTTTGATTTCCATCATCCAAAAGGCATTGTTTTACTTTTCTAGGGCTGGCATACAAATGATCACAAGTTTGGTAGCTTAAAATAATAGAAATTTATGACCTCATATTTCTGGAGGCTGAGAGACCAAAATCAAAGTGTCTATGAGGTCATGAATATGGGCTCTAAAGATTCCAGCCAAGAGGCTACCTTGCCTCTTCCTAGCTTCTGGTAGGGTTTGGTAGTCCTTAGCATTCCTTTCTCTTCAGCTAAATAAACATATTTACCAATGACAAGTTCTACTTTCCGTAAAGAATTGAGGGCTCAGGTGAGCAAGTGGCACAGTGGTTGAGGTGCTGGACTCACACATGACTGACCACAGTTCAAATCACAGATGTTGTGGCTTAAAAAAAAATCACACCAGTTGTGTGTGTCTATGTGTGTGTGTGTGTGTGCCTAAAATCCTGAGAATAGAATGAAGAAGGAATTGCAGTGTGGCCAGCCCCCCTTGGATGTGATTCTAGCTTTGCCTCTCTGTCTCCCCTTCTGTCTCTCTTGAGTGATCACATGCACTTCATGACAAAAACCTAAACAAACAAACAAGAAAAGGAAGATTGAGGGTTCATCATAGGATGACCTCATCTTAACTAATTACGTCTGCAGCAACCTTATTTTTAATAAGGTCACATTCTGCAGTTGTAGGTGGAAATGGGCTTAGGATGGGACACTATTCTACCCATTACAGACATTAGTCCACCTGTTTTGGAAGCCCAGTGAAGCCCCAGCAGAAAAATTAAGGCAGTTCACATTTTGACAAATCACAGTAAAACTGCAGAAAGCCAAAGATAAAAACAAACAATAAAAAACAAACCTCAGAAGCGATCAAAGAAAAAAGTCAGAAGTTACCAAAGGAAGTGTGAAGTTGTTGCAGATGCATTAAGCACAATTAGAAATATCCAATTATAGGGACCAGCAGTTGACGTAATGGCTATGTCGCTGGACTCCCATGTAGTCAACCACAGTTCGAGTCCCGGACATGGTGCCTTAAACTCACGTTGGGCATGTGTGTGTGCGTGCCCAAGATCCTGAGAGGAGAATGGAGGAGAAGGGATTGCAGCGTGGCCAACCCTCGGGGGGTGAGGTGATTTCTCCCTTTCTGCCTCTCTGTTTCTGTCTTTCTGGCAAGCGCATGCGCCCTATAGCAAAAAAGTCTCTCTCGAAAAAAAAAAAAAGAGAGACAGAGAAATATCCAATTATAATGTACACTGAGTGTTACATAGCTTGGAGGTGCAAAACAAAATGCCCTGATATTGGGACAGCAGAGAGGTGGGTGGCTCTGACCCTGTGAATCCTTAGATGGATTCAGAGTCTCTGTCTCTTTATTTTGGGGGTTGGGGAGAATCATCACGTTACCTGAAGCAAGACCTTCCAACATTGCTTCTAGAACAGGGGCTGCACAACTCCAAGACCAGTGCCAGGTACAGTAGTGATCAGGAAGGGGAAGTGGAGCTGGCTTCTCCTGTCAAGGGGAAGGGCTGACACATGCTGAGTCAGGGTTTAAAAATACTACGAAAGATGGGGCCAGCAGGAGGCATGGTAGTTAAAGTCGACTTTCACATGGCCAACTGTGGTGTGAGTCCCAAACCTGGCAGCTGAAAATCACACCAGGCATATGTACATGTCCCCAGAATCTCAGGAGAATGGAAGAAAAGGAATTGCAGCATGGCCATTCCCCCTAGGGGGTGCTTTCTAGCTTTTCCTCTCACTTTCTCACCAGGCACACCAATGCCGCGGTGTTACAGGTAGATAAATTGGGGGGTGTATTCTTTCCTGTGCTCTAGATCCACTGGCTATAAAAACTGTTTGCTGATTTTTTACTGCTCCATAGCCGCCGATAATGATCATTTCCCACTAGCTTCATTGGAAAAGTCCTGTATTTCCCATAAAACTGGACCTGGCAGAGGCTCATGCTTTGGGAACCAAGGTACAGTGGCCCATCCACCCTTCTCCACCTTCCACTACCAGGCACAGAGGCCTGGTCCAACTCAGTCAATAGATCTGTGCCCCCAGCCCCACACGCTGGACTTGGAATAAGGAGCTGCCAGAGGAGGAGAATTTTGCCGCAGCAGCTCCTGCTTCCACCCAACACCCCTGCAGTCACCAACAATGCATCCTTCCCCTATACTTTCAGCCCCTTGGCTGAAAAAAAGTTGTTACTGGTCTTGGGCCAGGACATCCTCAGTTTCTACCGACTCTCTGAGTCTGGTGTCTTCACACCACATCCTTCCTTTTGTGCCCTGAGACTTGTCACTGTGGCTCGCAGCCAAGAATCCTGCCTGAGATGACATACTTCCCTGCAGTAAGGCACCATGGTGGGGTGGGGGGCAGTTGCAGTACAAAGCACTCTCCTTGGCCAGCCTTCTCCTAAGCCCCACACTATGGCAGGAATGTTGATCTGTGTCTTTCTACTAGCAATGCACACTCACACATGACAGCGTAAGAGGTCTGCGCAGAGGTCAGTCTAGACAACAGTCCAAATGCGCGGCAGCCACACTGCGCTGTGGTGGTGAGCCTCTCTAATGACCCAGGGCTCACACCATTCACTAAGAAATAGTCCTCTCTAATGACCCAGGGCTCACACCATTCACTAGGGAGTAGTCCCCTCTAGTGACCCAGGGCTCACACCGTTCGCTGGGGAGTAGTCCCCTCTAGTGACCCAGGGCTCACACTGTTCGCTAGGGAGTAGTCCCCTCTAGTGACCCAGGGCTCACACCGTTCACTAAGGAATAGTTCTTCCTTCACTCCCTGAATGGTGACTGTTGAGTATGCCTTCATTTTTCTGTCAGAATTTTACTGCATGTTCGAAGTCCGTCGAAATCAAGCAGGTATGAAGCACACGGGAGGATATACTGAAAAGCTGCATGTGGGGCTGGATGGGGGCGCAGGGTAAAATGTGACTCTCTGTGAGGCTGACCCACATGGGAAGGTGCAGGGTTCACACCTGAGGACCTCTCTGAGTACACCAGGCATGCCTCTGCATGTGATCCAGAGCTGGCTGAGGCTGAGGGATGGATTGCCACGTCAAGATTCTACTTGGGGTGTGATCTCTCTGCCTCTTTCTGTCTCTCTTGCTCTCCAAAGACATAAACAAACATGTTTTTAAAAAACTGGTATATTTCAAGCATTGCACATATGGAGAGAGAAAGCTATCGTTCACAATGTGTTGAAAGCAGGTTATTTTTCTTTTTTTCCACACAGAATAAAGGGTTTTTTTTTTCTTTCACAGAATAAAGGGTTTATTTTCTCTGCCAACATTCTATGACATCTCATTGAATTTCCTTAGTCATATGGAGATGAGGGTAAATATTTCTACTGCCCTTTTAGAGTCGTACAGTTCACAATCTTTTCTTTTAGTCCTGTTTTAAAGTGTATTTATTTACTTCTTCCATCAAAGAGAGACAAGTACCCCTAACAGAGTCATCATGCCACAATCAACTCCCAGTCTCACCTGACCCCATCCTGGGCATATGAATGTGCCCATCATGCTCAGAGAGGTCCTGGGATGTGAACTCTGGACCTTTCTCTTGTGGATCCAGTTGCATTACCACTGTGCTACCGCATGTTCTCACCTTTCCAGCTTTAGTCTGATATAGTCTGATATATTTGCCACCTACATAGGGCAATGACCAGATTTTCCTATTATTCCCTTTCTCTTTCCAAAAATTTGTCTTCTGAGCGCCGGAGTTGTTCCTGTACTAGCATTAGCCTTGCCCTCCTATAAGGAGCACATGGCAGTAAGAGCAACTGGGGTGTGGACTTGCCCTGGACTGGATCCAGACATCGGCTTCTGGGTTTGCCTGACAGAGCCCCGTCACCCTGGTTCATCTTTGAACGATCAGATTACTGGGTAGTTCTTACGGAAAATACAGCATCACTCAGGTGAGCACATTCGTGAGCTCCCACTCCCCCAGATTCCACATGGCCAACCATAGTTCAAATTCTGACCCCGGTGGTTTAAAAAAAGACGTCAGATACCTGTGCACACATGCCCCAAATCCTTACAAGATACAGAAATGGAAGAGAATGGGTGTGATATGACAACACCCTGCTGGGGGCGGGGGGTGGCGCTTTCTCTTTCACTCTTCCTGTCTGCCCTTCTATCTCTCTGGCAAGCGTACACATTCTCTGGCAATTAAATAAAGTAATTAAGTGGGTCAGCAGATGGTGTGGTGGTTAAGGCACTGGACTCCCACATGGCTGACCACAATTCAAGTCCCGGACATGATGGCTTACTTTCTCACTTTCCCTTTCTCTCTCTCTCTCTCTCTCTGGTCAAATTAAAAATAAAAATAACAAATAACAAATAAATAAAATTAGCTAAAAACAATTCTTTTTAAAAAAGGTAATTTAAAAATTCTTTCATTTGCTTATTTCTTTCAATTAGGAGAGCGAGAAGTCAGTTTTTTTACCCAATGTCAAAATGAAAATCACTAAGATGATTTAGGGGCTACATTACAAGACTCCCAGTGGATGCCTGAACTGCAAACAGCACTCGACCCTATAGCGACTGGTTTTCAATCTGGTTGCTGAGATGGCTACTGAGAACCTAACGGGGAGGGGGTATACACAGAGTGGATACACTGAACAGAGGATGATTCACATCCCAGGAGGGATGGAGAGGCAAGGCATGAGATTTCATCGGTCTTGCACCACTCAGAATGGAGCGCAATTTGAAACTAATGGATTGTTTCTGGAATTTTCCATATATTTTAGGACCACAGTTGACCTCAGGTAACTGAAACCACAGAAAGTGAAACTGTGGATAAGAGAGGGGGCTACTGTCTTCTTAAGAGAGGATGGCCCTAGTATGCTTTTTAAAATCAACATAAAACTTACTGGAAATGTGAGGGGAAAACTTCGTTAAATCATTCAGTGTTTGCTGTCTACTTTTCAGGGACAGAAAAAAAAATAAATAAATAAATAGAAAGTGGCTGTTCTAGCTTCACTGCCAGATGCACTGGACGGGTGAATGCCACCTCACTGGGTCAGGGTTGTCACCTGCAAATCATAGGACCTTGTACAGCACACAAAAGCCATGACCACTGGGTCTTGATCCACAGGAGTTATCTTTCTCTTCTCTGGGCTTTAATTCAGCCTCACTTTGCTGCACACAATTGACTTGGGAAGTCTTTATAGTACTGTCGGCTAAGCTCCATTCCATGACCGTGCCGTTGGTTAGGGGACTGAAGGGCAATAACTTAAGTGTATTTCTAATTTTTTAAAAAAATCAGCTGGCTCAATACCCAGTGCCGCCTTCTAGCCCTTAGGGAAGCTGAGGTGTCCCATGTATTTGCGTATCAGCCTCCACATAGCTCCGGGTGTCATGTACGTACAAGCAGCTGCTGCCCTGCCTGTATACATTCCCATCACAGCAGGCAGAGACTCAGGCAGGACACTTCCCTCTCCCCACAGTGGAACCCTCTGCAGATTGATAAGGATCATGGCCTTCCATTGGCCATGGCCACCTTGCTGTTTGCTACTCTGCTGCCCTCATTCTTGTATGCTTTCAAGTCTTCACTAGGCCCTGCATCGTTCTTCTTCACTGATGCAACAATTTACTGGAACATCGTGAACTGAATGTTCCAAAAGAATTACCCAAGTGTCTGTCTGCTTTGGAAAGCATTTTGTTTATGTTATCTGTGCAAGGCAAGTGGCAAAGCTCTCACACACTCTGGGAGTCCAGACAGCCCCAGGTGCTGTGGGCCCCAGTCTGGCCAATAAGTGCTTGGCAGAAGGAAGTGAAGAGAAAAGGTGTTCTTTCTGTGTTGATAGCACATGAGCCTGGGAAACGGAATGGAATCAAGGTCTTCTCGAGGTTTTCCTTCATGCCGAAAGATGTAACCTCAAACTACTCCCTCCCTGGAAAATTTCTTAATCTATTGAAGAAACCTCTATGTTCTCATTCTGTGCCTTGAATTTCTCAGTGCTCCGTGGACCGTACAGAAGCATGGGGAAATGCCTATCTCTAGGCAGTACGTGCCTTGTGGGGAGCTTGCAATGTCATTTCCCTCTGGGCACGACAGTTTCTTCTTCCAAAATAGCATTAAACCACCAGTCTGCCCTCTAGTTTGCAAAAATACTATTTCCCATGCTGCCAAGAAAGGAAGTGTTGCCAAGCAAGCTTAGTGGTAATTAAAAGGTGATGGCACCTATCACAAAGCACTTTTCAAGCAGTTGCTATAGAAGTGCTCAGGGTTTCACAACCAGGAGCAGGTGCCAGCTCTGCTTCCACCAGGCAGGTACCTGCGTTGACATCTGCCCCGTCCATGCCAGCACCCACAGCCAGCTCTCGGTTTCGAAAAGCAGCCCTGTAACAGGCATGTGACTTCTTATTGCTTAATGGAGCACTGTTTCAATAGTGAACGTCTGTACTGAGCTTTGGGGATTATCAAAGTGCAAACAATAGAAAATAGTGAAGGGGATGGTGAGGGCTTTATTCAGCTGGCATCTTCTCAGGCAGGCTTGGCTGCATCTACCTGGGGAGTCCTTGACTGGACTGGATTAAGTAGCAAGGAAAAAAGGTGAGTGAATAATGCGAGCTTCAATTGCTATCACACAAAAGACTCCAGCAGGTGGTCACCTCCAAAGCACCCCAGCTTGACACCTTGAGTGAGAGAACTGTGACCTGGACTGAAGGCAACTTTATGAGAGAGGATGTTCTGGGCGTCATTGTTCAATCCTGAGGTCTCTATGTGAGACATTAGTGGTTGATATTGTCCCCATTTTATGGGTGAGGAAACAGAGCATGTAAATACTCTCCAGACCTGCACATCATGTAAAAGGCAGACTCAGGAGCAAGCCCAAGTCTACCCAATTTTAAAGCCTGTGCTTTTTTTTTTTGTTGTACATCTCCAAAGCACATAGTGTGATTTCGCAGAAACATGCACTATGTTACCCAAAGGACTGTCATTATAGCCGATTTCCTAGCTGGGAAAAGTTATTTACTATGGTAGAAATTTTAAAGACTCACAACAAGGAATAAATTCATACTGAGGTTAAAGTTTCACTGGCTCTCTTTATAGTAGAATTTTCTTAAAAGTTAGGCAGGACGGGACCAACAGTTAGCGTCATGACTATGTCCTTGAACTCCTATGTAGCCGACCGCAGTTCAAGTCCTGGACCTGGTGGCTTAAACTCATGCTGGGGGCGTGTGCGTGTGTGCCCAAGATCCTGAGAGGAAAATGGAGGAAAAGGGATTTTGGCATGGCCATCCCCCCGGAGGGTGATTTGTTGCTTTCTGTCTCTCTGTCTTTCTGGCGAGCACATGTGCCCTATAGCAAAAACCTCTCAAAAAAAAAAAAAAAAAAAAGAATTTCCTGTCAGCACGGGCATCCCAGTGACCATATTTTCTAGTTACAAAGTGCCGAATTAATACTTTATTGCATGTACCATTATTTCGATCATTTCTACCTGATTTTATTCATAGTTTGAATTATTATGCATATCTACATTTATAATGTTAAGGAATTCCAGAAAACTTATGTTAGAGTCTTTGTCAGGTTATTCCAGTATTTTTACTCCATTTAGCCTACTTTTGCTGTGTTTATCTGATTAGTGGAACTTTCTATCATCAAGTTTTTTCAAGAGTCTCTAAATGTGCATTGTAATACAGAGTTTGAGTTGGAAAGCATGTCTATCCCTCTGTCTCTCTCAGACCTCGCTTCCTGTTTAATGGTTTGCCATTGCCCTAACCAAGCCCTCCTTCAATGGGGGGTCATCCAAGACCACGTCTCCAAGACACATTTCATACTGAGGGTTCAAATTTGATATTGGTGTTGAAAATTCAGAAATTTCTGACATAGAAACCAGGCTGTAAGTTGATTGGTTATTCCCATTTGTGTTTGTTCTCCATAATCAGTAAGTGTACAGCCTCATAGTCAGTGTTTCTCAGCACTATCACATCCACTCACCCTTTTTATTTTTTTACAAAATAACTACTTAAAATTGCTATTCTACTGTTCTAAAATATAAGTTCTCAGTGACATAATCTACACATAACTAATTTTTTTGTGAATCTATCATTTAAATGACATATTTACTTGCAATACAAGTTAATTGAAATGTTTGAGCATAATTTTATGTATAATAAAATGTATACATCATTATAATTCATAAAGAAATAGTTGCATGCATGTGCCTACTTAGAATGAATATGCTTAGAAATTTAGATGTAAAGAAGTAATAAGGAGATTGCCTCTGCTATATCCAGATCAGCCTCTCACAGATAAAAAGGTTTGTTTCTAGACATAACATAATAAACAACTACTTAAAGTCTCCAGAGAATAAACAGGAGCAGGCAGATTCTGAAGAGATGTGATACTTGGAATGATGGATCAGCACTGGATGAATTTCTCACTTTTACAACTTGCAACCAGAAGGTAAGCTACTGCTTAAGTGGTTCAAAATGGCTAAAACTACAATGAATCCATTGCTTTTTGATGAAAAATCAGAGGATAAAATTTGAGACAACCATCACCTTTGGAAAGTAAAAAGGTCTCCCAGAAAGGAGAAAGTCAGATAAAAAGGGAGATAAAAGTCCTCTCTATAAATTCTGGCCAGGTCTCCGGTGAACTCCTAACCCACCGATGTAGGGCAGGCTTCAAGGAGCCCAGCCAAGTCTGAAAGAACTTATCTGAGATTTGAGCTGCCTCCCAACACATAGTTTACATGTTTAGTATAACCAGACATTTACCTTGTAAGCAAGAAACTGACAGCCTTTGAAGAGTTAGAAAATCCAGTCTTCACAATAGAACATTCACAATGTTCAGGTTGCAATTCAAAATTAGTATATAAAGAAGTCGAAGAGAAAAGGCAATCAACAGGAGCCAGCTAAACATGACCTAGATTTTGCTAAGTGGATAAGAATATCAAAGTGACTATTGTAACTATTATAACTCTGGATAACCTAAATGAAAGTACAATTGTAATTAAAGAACAGATAGGAAATTACAGCAAGAAATCAAAATAGTCATTGAAATCAAAATTCTAGAATGAAAAGGTAAAGTATTTGAAATAAAAAGGAAACACTAAATGCGCTTTACAACAGAATAGAGATTACAGAACAAAGATTCATATTATTCTTAGGTAGGTCAATTGGTATTATTTAGTACAAGAAATATGAAAATGAAAGATTTAAAAGAAAACGAATATTGTCTCAGAAATTTCTGAGACAACATCAAAACTTACACTGTAACTTCAGGTGGGAGTCCCGGAGGAGAGGAGCTATGGCATGGACAGGAAAACTGGTTTGAGAAGAAGTGGGATAATTATAAACCATTTCTGCACAAGAAATTTAAAAAAAGAAGGTGTATGATGGAGATAAAATAAAATAAAAATGAGAAGATAAATAATAAAGATCACATGCATTTACATATAATGAGAAAGAAATATAATGGATTTAATTGTAGCAGTGATAGTACATCAATACAAACTCCATATGGTCAAAGAGAAGAAAGGAAAATTTGGATTTTTGCCAATCATATGAGCTGGGACGATGACCTCAGGACATGCCAGCCAGCCAACACTTAAACTGCTCCCTAATGAGATATTGAGTAGAAGACCCAGCCATACCTAGACTCATGACCTGGGGAAATTGCCCGGGGAAATTAAAAGAAAATAATCACATGCTGTTTTAAGACACTTAAACAGACACAATATTTTTGTTCCACTTAAACTTCTTTTTCCATAACAAACTTCTACAACAATGATGGACATTTTGTATAATTTCTTATCTTGTGATAAAACTTTTTCATATTATCATCTTCCAAAGTACCATGAATCTGAGATAGGTACTGGTAACATAACTGGACCAACGTGTGAAAGGTTGTGGGTTTGCATCCCAGGACCATCTGGAGCATGCCAGACACCTGTGTGCATGCCTGTGATCTGGCTCAGCTGAGAGAGAGGGTGGGTCGTGGCATGGGAACTCTGTTCCAGATTTTGCTCTCTCTAGAATAAATAAATAAACACAAAAAATAAATGAAGTACCAGATGAATGAAGTACCACTCAGTCTGGTACTTCAGATTATAGTCATTATACCTATAATGACATTCCAAACAAGGACATTCTGCCTAGTGCAGGACTGACCTACGAGTGGCAAGAGGATTAATATCTCTAGCCCTTATGCTTGAAGATTAGCAAGAGCTGGGACATAGCAGCCTCTTTCAGGAGCAACCACAGTAGAGTTTTCGTGCATCTTTCATCAGAAGAGGGCTCCGGCCACTTGACTCAGGCAGAGCAATTCCAGCTCCCTGCGAGAATGCCCTGAATTCCCAGCCACCTATGCCTGCCGTCAGACTTGGGGCAGAGCACACACCACCTCAGCTCGGATCAGCACCACAGTACTTGGCATATTCGTCTAGGCTGTTTTCTTTTTCTTTTCATTTTGATTAGGAAATATTAATCTTGTTTTGGATTTGATTGTCTTAGTCGTTTCTTTGTATATCATTACTAGGTGTTTGGAACACATTCTATGTCGAAGTGTGAATTTGTGGGGCCATCTGGACTGCAGGTCATCCCAAATGAGGCCATCAAGGCTGAAGGCTGGGTGGACTATGGTACCAAGTTTCTGTTGGAGATCTTCTTTCTCTCTGTCTTTCTCACTCATGGAAGAAATAAGTAAATCAAATTTAAAAAAACAAAATGATGAATAAACTATGGGCCATATATCTAATCCAGTAGATTATCTGTTTTTGAAAATAAAGTTCTATTGAAACAGCCATGCTATGCATTTACTACTATTTATGGCGGGTTTTTTTTTTTTTTTTGAGATATTTTCACTATAGGGCGTGTGCGCTTGCCAGACAGACAGAGACATTAGAGACAGAAAGCGAGAAATCACCCCCCAGGGGGGATGGTCACGCCGCAATCCCTTCTCCTCCATTCTCCTCTCAGGATCTTGGGCACGCACGCACACGCGCCCGGCATGAGTTTTAAGCCACCGGGTCCAGGACGCGAACCGCAGTCGACTACGTGGGAGTCCAGCGACATAGTCATGACGCTAACTGCTGGTTCCCTTATGGCGGGTTTTGAGCTACAATGGCAGGGTCACACTGTCGAGAGAGGTTACATGTGGCCCCAAAAGCCTGGTATATTTACTGTGTGGTTAGTTATAGAAATATTTTGCTCTTCCCTGACTTAAAACTCCTTTCCAATACTTTATATTCATCATTTGTGGTTCTCTCTATCTGCATCTCTCCCTTTCTCTTTTTTCTTTCTCTCTGTCCTTCAGCTCAATTTAATATCAAATTTGTCAAGAGGTTTTTTTGTTTTGAACTGATCTTTTCAAAGAATCTTCATATAGCTTTCTTGATCAACTCTAATATATTCTTACTGTTGTTTCATTACAGGTGTACTTATTACTTTGCTTTACATCATTCATTCTTTTTTTTGGGGGGGGGAGAGATTTTCGCTAAAGGGCGTGTGAGCTCGCCAGACACACAGAGACATAGAGACAGAAAGTGAGAAATCACCCCCCAGGGGGGATGGTCACGCCGCAATCCCTTCTCCTCCATTCTCCTCTCAGGATCTTGGGCACGCACGCACACGCGCCCGGCGTGAGTTTTAAGCCACCGGGTCCGGGACGCGAACCACGGTTGACTACGTGGGAGCCCAGCGACATGGCCATTACGCTAACTGCTGGTTCCCACATCATTCATTCTTATGGCTTCCTTAGCTCATTGGCTGACTTGTCTTCATTGTTTCATGCTTTCGAATAAGTAAGACTGTCTCTTTTTCTGTCCCTTGTTGGCCCTGTCACTGTTTTTACGTGCTGTGCCTCATGTTGTTTGTTACTAAACAGCCTGTCATACAACTTTGATTTCATCTTTATTCCAAGAGTTTTGGGAAAACTGCTCTTAAACTTCTGGGTGTATAGATTGTATTTGTTTATTTGTTTTCCTTTTCTTTCTTAATTCCTAGTCTTATTGCATTTTGGTCAGAAAACGTAGCTGTTCTACTTTTTGGAGTTTATATTCACCTCTTCTTTGTATCCTATTACTTGTTAAGTTTTAATAAATACTCCATGGGTGTCTTCTTTCTCTGTTATGTTCTGAAACACAGGTGTCGTAAATATAATATTTTATATCTAGGTCTTTACTTACTATTTCTGTCGAACAATTTTTGAGTTACACAATTTTGTTTGTTTAGGTTTTTGCCATAGGGCACATGCACTTGCCAGAGAAAGAGAAAGAGAGGGAAAATGAGAAATCACTCCCCAGCAGGGATGACCACACCACAGTCGTTTCTCTTCATTCTCCTATCAGGATTTTGGGCACCTATGCACATACACCCAGCATGATTTTCAAGTCACTGGGTCCAGGACTTGAACAATGGTCAGACATGTGGGAATCCAGTGACTTAGCCACCATGCCACCTGCTGGGCCCAAGCTAAATAGATTTTGATGTCATTGTCTGAAGTGATTCAAGCTTTACATATTTGATGGAATGTCACATTCTTCAGTATAAAAGGTACCACTTTGATCCATGTAATGTGCTTTGCCTCAATTCTATTTTTATAGTCATATAACCCTCTAAGTTCCATTTTTTAAACATTTGTCCTCATACCTTTGTCTACCCCATTTTCAGACTTTCTGTGTAATTTATTTTGAATATTTTTTCTGAGGAAGAACACATCATTAGATTGTTTTCATGCCAAGATTAGTGAGTGTTTTCCATTTTTGCATACTTCTAACATACCGCAGACCTAAGACCTTACTCATGGTTATGTCATGGTTAGTCCCTCCAAACAACCTAAGAATCTTATCATACTATTCCATTTCCTTCTTCATATAGCTCCAGTATCTTGTTAAAATTGTCTAAAATTGTTGCACCCACATATTTCTACATTATGTCTTTTTTTTCTAATAATAATTCTTTAAAATTTTTTATCAGTCAGTGTTATATGTTCCAACAATGTATACATTCATGAACCTCAAAACAATGTTTCAGTTCATAAGCGATCACATATACAATGATGTCGTAATAGGCTATACCATGTAGCCTGGGTATGTAGCAGGCTAGACCCTCCAGGTTTGTGTAACTCTACGATGTTCACACAGTGACAAAATTGCCCAGTGATGCATTTCTCAGAACCTGTCCTGGCTTTTGAGCAATGAATGACATGCAAACACACTATCTACACATATACACAGCTCTGTCTAGCTTGAGCCAGAGCTGCTGGGTGGCTCCCATTTTGAAAGACGAAATTTGAGGCTCTTATCATTTCCTTTCTTTTTCTTTCTTTCTTTTTTTTTTCACTTGCCAAAGAGAAGGAAAGAGAGAACTCACACTCAGTAATACATGGTCACACCACAATTCTTTCTTCATTTCTCCATTCTTCTAGAATTTGGGCCATGCACTCCCATGTGCCCAATATATTTTTCAAGCCACCAGAACCAGGAATTGAACCATGATCAGCTATGTGGGATCTAGCTCCCTTAACCACCAGGCTGTGGGGCCAACCCTTTGGCTCTCACCACTTCCAAGCACAGTTTTCTAACTGCTTCCAGGTCTTTGGGTCCTTCCCTCAACATTCAAATTCCCATCAGGCACACCTGATTGGCTAATGTCTGGTTACATGACCATACCCAGCTGGCATTTGAGGATCTTAACATTTTTTCATGGATTATGTCTTCAGAAGTTTATTTCACATAGGATTGGTAGGAGGCAAGTGTTCTGAATCTTAGATGCCTGAAATTCTTCTCTTTTTCAGTTTTCACTATAGGGCAAGTGCACTCACCAGAGAGAAAGAGAGAGGTAAAGTCGGAAAGTAGCCCCCAGTAGGGGATGGCCATGCTGCAATCCCTTCTACTCAATTCTCCTATTGGGATTTTGGGCATGCACATGCCCACATTCATCATGGTTTCCAAGACACTGGGTCCAGGACTCCAACCCTGCAGTTGGCCATGTGGGATCCAGTTGCCTTAACTACCACACCACTGGTTGGCCTACCTGAAATTCTTCTTAACTCACCCCCTTTGTTTAAATCTGAGCTATGTACAGAAATCTCAAATAGAGATCAAGGTCACTGGAGGTAAACACAGAGTAATATGCATTGAGGAATACCAGAAGGGTCAGACAGGAAACCACCCCGACCCCAGACCTGGGACAGAAGTGTCCTCAGCCTGAAGTGCTGTCTAGAAGTCTCATGGCCTCTTTCTTGTGAATCAGATGCCATTGTAGATGAGACCTCTTCCTTGAGGCCTCTCCCCACCACCCTCCTCAAGGCCACCAGTGGCCATGCACCCAAGTTAGCTACTGTCATCTATCAACCTGTGTTGTGTTCTTCATAGTACTTATCACTACATGAAATGTTTCACTTGGCTATTTATTTATTGATTGTCTTCTGTGCAGACCAGAATTTTGTCTCACTTTTTGCTTTCTTTCTGGTGCTTGACAAGAACAAACTCACCAAAATATCTACTGAGTCAATGCACATGAGCCAAAGGCTAGTTAACACACTCTCCTGCTAGCCACATGGCCCAGGATTAGAACACTTACTATCTATTGAACATCAGGACATGCTTGTTGCACTGCAGGCAGAGCTGCCCCTGCAGACCCCAGGGGCTCAGCCATTCTACGTGCACCACTACAGGGAAGAGTTTCCTTGTCATCACTCTCCCTCCCTGACTAAAGAAGCCCCAGGGCAGAATCCTGCCTCTGTTGCTGTGAATGAAGACAAGGGAAAGGATGGTGAGGTTGAGGGTATATAACATCATGTCTAGCACACCTTCCAGAGGTTTGAGACTACCTTGTCCTTGGGCTGAATTCACCAAGAGTCAAAGCCAAAGGGCTCAGGCAGTTGTGAGAACCCAAAATTCTGGGTACAACACAGAGCCAGAGGCTCAGCCATGTGTTTGCCTCCCCACCATCCATACTTGAAGACAGGGAGTTGGAATCCCTGTAATGCAAACCTTCTTCCTCCCATGGCACATGCCAGCATTCGGGCTCCAGGACATGTGTCCACATTCTTGACTCTGAACATGAACTAACAGCCGAGCATTTTGTACCTTTGCTATTTAGAAGGCTGCAAATGCCTGGAAGTCTTGCCTTTGTCAAGAGAGGGAGCAGGAATCCCTGAGACAGTTACTAATCTAAAGACATGTTGTCCGTGAAATAACAAGAGGAAAGAGGCCAAAGCATCCTGAGAGAGGTAGGTGGGTATTCCTGGGCATCAACAGGTTTCCATAGACAGGATTCCAAACACAAAGACAGCCTGGGAGCAAGAGGAAGCCAGAGGGCACAGTGCCCCTTCCACATCCCCCATGTCTGGTCAAAGCACTTGTCAGCACTCGAGGGTCCAAAGGAGGCCTCCACACCAATTACCACTCCTCACCCCCACTCCTGTCCCCACTGTGCACTCCCTGCTCCCTATGACATTTGCACTTCAACTGGAAGAGAGAGAGGTGTTGGGACCAATGGAAGCTATTGCTTCCTCTGAGAACCTTACACGACCAGGGCCTGAGAGTAAGGAGAAGACTGGGGATTGTAGCTCTTGCTCTTACTATGCGTGTTCTCTTTGAACGAATCCCACAGCAAACCAAAATCAAGGGAGGACAAACTCAGGATAATTTCAGAAATGTTTTTTTTTAGAAAGCAAGCTCAGGCCAGCAGTTGGCATGGAGGTTAAGACTGCTGGATCCCACTGAGACAACTTGAAGTTCGAGTCCCAGGCCCAGCAATGTGGCTTCTGGATCACCTTCTGGAGGGTGATTTCTCACTTTCTCACTTTCTCTCCAGCAAAACACATGCACCCTATAGCAACAACAACAACAAAAAAGGGGGGAGTTCACTGAATACTACTAGACTTACTTCCTAAACAACAGTATTATATATATAATTTTTTGTTAATGTGGTCTGTAAAATGTTGCCCTCTATGACACAATTTGTTTTTATTTTATTTACTTCTTCCATGAATGACAGAAACAGAAAGAGAGATAGCAACAGACACTTGCTGCCAAAATCCATCCCCAACCTCCAGCCACGGATCGTGGGCACATTCAGGGAGGTCTGTAGCTGTGAACCAGGAACTTTCCATGGAGGTTAGCCTCTCCTATGCCACCTTCCAGCCCTCCACCTACGACACAGGTTAAGCTGAGAGCCTTCCTGGGCTCTCCTAGGCCTCCTCCCCCATCTTGGATTCTGCCTCGGTTCTCCCAGGATCCCCACTAGAGAATAGAGGTCCACAGCAGACATTACCACTCTTGCTCCTGGGTTGACGCACCACATTCCAAGGCTTCCCAACAAGGTGTCCCCTGGCCCTGATCACACCAAGAGTCGAGAGGTGGCTTAGTGACACTGCTCAGCTGCCAGCGACAGGCCGACATGAGCCCACACAGAGTCGTATTTCCATTCTGCGGTCGTGGAAAACAGCTGGTCTGCAGGATGCAGGAAACTGGCAGCTGGGAAAACTATTTTCAATTGCACATAAGCACTGATTCTTATGACAAGAACGAATGAGCATTCCAAGGGGCGGCATCCAGCCTCCCCTCACCCTCAGTTGGGTAGGGCACTGCTGAAGTGGAGGCCATGGGCTGGAACCAGAGGAGGGGGCCTCAGATTATGGTTGCCGTTGCTATAAAAGGGATAATAAGGGCCTGATTTCTGTAACTGCTGAAGCTCAAGTGATGGATCTTTTTTCATTAAAAGCTTACCTATTTTCTAAGACAACTAATTTGTGTTTTATTCTAAAACATGTAATACGAAACTCTAAGGTAAGCCTTATTTTCCTTCTCTCACAGAGACAACACCAAGAGAAAACTAGGTCCATTTCTCCTGGTGTTCAAGCTCACTGTTCTCTATTTATAATGCAGAAAACTGAAATTTGTTTGCTTATCTTTGATCGAACATGGGGTGACTGATCATTTCTTTAGAAATTAGAAGGATAAAATCAAGGTAAGATGCCTTGAGGATCTGCAATTAAATTCCAAAGTTTAGAATGAAACTTGCTTCTGGGGACTCATCACTAGGTAAATGTTTCATCCTGGTTATTTATTTTTTTTTTAATAAAGTTATTTCTCCAATAAGAAAAACGAAAAGAAAAAGATACTGGCTAAGTTCTTGATATTGTCTGTAATCAAATAATTACTTACACTCTGTTATTGGAAACGATGACCAAAAAGAAATGCAACCACAGTGATGACTGTGTGGAATAAAAAGTCTGAAACCAGAATTTAGTTCTCGAGTCTCCTTCAGGCATGACTTAGCTGTGCTCCTCTTGTGGGAATAAATATTCCTCATCATCCTCCACAGTATGTTCTCCCTACATTTAAAAAGACAAACAAACAAACAAAAAATAAGTTTGTGCCCCAAACTCCACCCTCGAAAATTGCTTTGAAGCTAATTGTTCTAGACTTAGAATTTCAATCAATGAACTTTTTTTTTTTTAAGAGAGATTTTTGCTATAAGGTGAATGCGCTCGCTGGCGAGACAGAGATACAGAAAGACAGAAAGTGAGAAATCACCCCCTCACCTACTGGGGGAATGGCCATGACACAATCTCTTCTCCTCCATTCTCCTCTTGGGATTTTGAGCAGGTACTCATGTATGCCCAGTGTGAGTTTGAAGTCGCCAGGCAGGTGCAAGACTCAAACTGTAGTCAACCATGTGGGAGTCCAGCAACGTAACCGTTATCCTGTCTGCTGATCCCTCAGTGAATGGAATTTTTTTAAAAAAATAATTATTTAATTTTAATTTTATTTATTTTTATTATTTTTTAGTTTGACTGGAGAGAGAAAGTGCAAAAGCAAGTTGCTAGGTCTGGGACTCAAATCAGGGTCAGCCACGCGGAAGTCCAACACCTTAATCACCACACCACCTACTGGCCCCAGTCGATGGACTTTTATCAACTGCAGAACTGGAAGCCCTTTGACATTTGTGCAGGTGGATTGAAGAGCCCCAGCATGGTTTATGTCAGCCTGGTTTACACAGATGTCCTGCTGCTGTTGGCTCCTCATCTGCAACATTGGATGTATCATTTACATAAATAAGTGTGTGTGTGTGTGTGTGTGTGTGTGTGTGTGTGAGTGTTTGGGCCTGGCTTCAGAATTTTACATACTATTGGAAATGACCAGTTTTTTTTTTTTTCCAATGCTAATAATGTC
>NW_006198962.1:568373-571007 GCF_000334495.1 Tupaia belangeri chinensis
GGATATTTAAGAAAGGGAGAGAAAAATAGAACGACACAGGGGAAAGGGAATATTGAAAGACATTGCTAGAGTCACAGAACAAACTTTGTTTACCATTTTTCAAATGAAAGAGAAAGAGGTAGAGTAGGTCAAATGATGCTTAATCTCCATTTTATCTGGTTTTACTTCAATTATTGATACTTGAGCCCAGGTGTTACGGTTTGTATGTGTTCCCCAAAAGTTCATATACAAAATTTGGTTGTGATGAGATTAAGAGAGTAAAATTTGGGAAGTTATTAAGATTAAGGTCTTTTGGGACCAGCAGATACTGTAATGGTTATGTTGCTGGATTCTCATGTGATCGATCACAGTTCGAGTCTCCAGCCTGGTAGCTTCAGACTCACACGGGGTGCAGGGGCATGCATGCCCAAAATCCTGAGAGGAAAATGGAGAAGAAGGGACGGTGGCATATCTTTCCCCTGGAGGGGGGGGTGATTTCTTACTTTCTGTTTCTCTGTCTCTGCGTTGCCAGTGAGCGTATATGCCCTATAGCTAAACAAATAAACAAACAACAGGAACAAAGCAAGATTAAGGCCATCATGGTGAGGCCTTCCCGACTGAACTCTCATGGGTTTACAGGAGAGAGAATGAGACAGACACACAGACACGGACAGGTGAACTTTCACCTTGTGATGCCTGGTGCCACCTTAGGACTCTGTAGGGCCGCCACAACAATAAGCTCTTCACCAGATATGGTCCCTTAATCTTAGATTTCCAAACTGTGGGCTAAACATATCTGTATTCTTTATAAATTACCCAGACTCCGGTGTTTTCTGAATTTAGCAACACAATAGAAGAAAACACTAGGATGCCTATTGTTAATCCACAAAAAGTCCCAGAAAGAAGGTGTGAATGGGTACAGAGCTGCCCTTCAGAACATGCATTCCAGGCACACCCTCCAAGGGCAGAACCAGCTCTCCCTTGAGGATTCCTCCCCCACAAAGCCTTGCGGATCTTACCAGCAGGATTAAATACTCTGTTCTGTCCCATGGTGCCCTATACTTCTTTCTACCATTTATCATATTTCATCCTCACTGTCAGTCTTCTCATCTGTCCCACCCCCTCCACTAAGCTCTTGGAACAGAAATTAACCCCAGCACCTAGCGTCATCTTTGGTATTAAAGTTATGGATTGAACAATTGATTGAAGGATGGGAGGGCAGAAGAGATGAGAGAGGAAAGGGAAGAAGGGCAGGCATAGCAAAGAGAGAGAACAGAATACAGCACAACCCTTAAACATTCCAATCCCCTCTAAATCCCAGCAGGCAATAGGCAGATACAGCTTTTAAAAACCACAACCTTTGGGATTTTAATTATATCCAATCGAATATGCTGAACCATCTTCAGCATCTTTCATTATTTATAATAGGAAAAAAAAAAACGCATTCAAATCAAATTGCACCCTGACAATCTGTAATTTGTACTTGCATCTATCTCCAAAGTGGATTTATATTAACAGTCACTACCAAACCGTGGCCTGCACTGTGCCATGAATCTTAAGGCAAATGTAATTGAATGAGTGCACTATCAAAACCCATCTTTGAAGCATGCAATCGAATGTGAGCTAGAAACTTTTGGCAGTTGCTAGAGACAAGATGCATAAAATCAGATATTCCTGCCAAACCATGATAATGCTCCCTAATAATTAGGAAAGGCGATGAAAAAGCTTGAATTTTTCAGGTTACTGAGCATGTGTGAGAACATGAAGGCACCGTCAAAATTAAAAATGCTATGTGTTGCTGGGAAACGTATAATTATGCCCTTGCTGGTTAGCACATTGGGAAAGGCTCTAAATCCAAGTATTTTAATTGGTTTAAAATGATTTAAAAATGGTTAAGAGGTCTGGCCGTATAGCACAGTCATTCAGTTTGAATCTCAGCCCTGGTAGCTTAAAAAACACACCACGGGGCTGGCAGGTGGCATGGTGGTTGAGGTGCTGGACTGTGGTTCAAGTCCCAGACCTGGTAGCTTGTTTTCTCATTTTCCTTCTCTCTCTCTAGTCAAAATGAAAAAAAATAATAGATAAAATTAAACTAAAGAATTCTTAAAAAGAAACACACACACACACACACCAGGTATGTATGTATGCATGACCCAAATTCTTTTGGGATGGAGAATAGAGGAAAAGGATTGTGATATGGCCATGCCCCACTGAAGAGAGTGCTTTCTCTCTCCTCTCCCTCCCTCCCTCCTTCTCTCTCTCTCTCTCTCTCTCTCTCTCTCTGACAAGCACACAACCCTTTGGCAATATAAAAAGAAATGGCTGAAAAAGCTTAGTACTAGAGTTAACATGAAACAGACTGGGTTAAGCCCAGGTATCCCTGAGGACATGCAGATTCACCTGCTTGATGCTGTCCTGAAGGGATGACCATGAAGGACCATTTATCTGACCCTCTCATCTTCTCAACCTGAAGGTAGAGACCATATCTTCTCCAGTTTGTAGCCCCAACTCAGTGTCACACATGTGGCAACTGAAAAGGTAAAAATAAAGTAAGAAAAAAGTTCAAAGTTAGTGGTTCTAGACACATTCAGACCACCACTAGTCTAGGGACCTGCTCAAGTCACATGTCCTCACTGTGAAGGAGTGAGGAGTTTA
>NW_006198962.1:571038-595337 GCF_000334495.1 Tupaia belangeri chinensis
ATAACATGTGAGGTTAGCGCCACTTAAGGCTGTCAGAGTCCCTTCCAACTCTCATGGTCTGAGTGGGATGACTACCACAATGGCCTAGACCAGCTAACGCATTCCATGGCAGATGGGCACTATTCTCAGGCCTTGGACACTTGTTCAGTACCCAAGCATCCCTATGGACAGGAACTCTTAATATCTTCCTTTGAGAGATGAAGAAACTAGAGGACAAAGGGGTTAAGTAATTCACCCAAGTTGTGCAGCCATTAAGTAGCACTGCTGGAATTTGAACCTGCAGTCTGTGTACTTAGTCACATGCACACTTGGCCACTGTACAGTCCTACAAGTTTGCTGCTTCAGCAATCCATTGGGAAGTTGAATATTCATCAGTCACCTAGTGGGTACAGTACATGCTTCTAGGCCTTGGTGAATAAAGCACACAGACTCCTCCCCTCATGGAGCTTGCAGTCTGGCCAGTGTACCAACATCAAACCTGACAGCTGCAGAAAGTGATGAACACAACAGAAAGGTGATTATAGTTCCATAAGGGGCTCTAATATTCAGGGCTAGGGTTTCAAGAAAGGTTTCCTGAACAAGTGACACTTACCCTGAAAGCCAGCTCTTGCTAGGAAGGCAAGGAGGTGAAGGAGGGTGTTCTAGACATAGGAGAAATATATAAAGACCAGCAGTGGGAGGCTGCCAGACTTCTGAGGACCTCCTGAGATGACCAATGATTGAAGAGCAGTGAGCAGAGAGAAAGAAATGGCTGAACTCTGGATGCTGGATCCACCTGGGAAGTTCCTGGCTTTGTGTCTGGAATGTCCTTGTGCACACTGGGCGTGCATGTGCCATGATTTGAGCTGGCTTAGGTTGCAGGTGGATGACCAAGTGAGGCCCCTGTTGGGAAGGTTTCTCTCTCCCTTCCTCTTTCTCTGTCTCTCTCTATCTCATGGAAGAAATAAAATAAAATCAACTTTTAGAAAATGATTGAGAGGGCTTTATTATAAAATTGGGAAAGTCCGCCATATGCAAAGACCTCATTGGCCATGTGCTAATCACAGAACACAGAAGAAAGCTACAGTTCTGAGTAAGAATTCTAACCACAAAAAAGTGAGAGGATTCGAGACACTAGAAATTAATATACTGTTCTCATTATTTTCTCTGGAAAAAAAAAAAAAAACAACTGAGATATACAGAAGACAAGAGACTCCCCATGGATTTTCTCATTTTGCCGATCCTCTCCTGCCTGGAGGTCCGTTTGCCACTGGCAGTAGGTATTTGTAATCTGTTTCCCCAGCAAGTCTGACCCTTCTAATAATATTTTGATTTTGGTTTTGGAGTCCTGACTCGCCCCGCTTCCACCTCTAAACTCTAGAAAGAACTTGGAGTCCACAGGAGGAGGGGAGCTTGTGACCAACCCTAAGAAAAATTAAAGCATCACAGTCCCATGGCTTCAGTGATTGCATTGAAGATAAGGGCATGACCTAAACCCACACATCACAGTTAATCTCAGGACTGGGTCCCAGAAATCTTAGATTAAGGACTGCTTAACTCTCGTAACAAATTTAAAACTAAGAAAAGACTCTTTCTTCTAAGTCAGTGGGAATGCACTATGCATTGGTGGGAGGTTTTGTTTTAGGTTTTGTGTGTGTGTGTGTTTTATTCAGTCTGATCACATCGACAAATCATATTCATTCATTAACTCCAGCAAAAACAGAACAATTCCTACTATGTCGCATGAAGGAGTACCTGAATAACCCTCCTTTACATACAACTAGAATATTGGATGAAATATATGAAACCAGTTTTTAGACATTGGATAATAAGCATCACAAAATTATAGTAAGTAAAAGAAAAAGAAATACTGTAAATCCTATCATGATCCTGTTTTTGTGTGCAGAAGGAATTTTAGTTACAGTGCAGAGGGAAAAATCTAGACAGAGCCTGGAAATCTTGACAAGTAGAAGAAACAAATTATAGCTCAGGGAACCAAAGCAGCTAGAATGTTCAGAGCAAGATACCAGAAAACCTACAAATAGAACTTCCATATGACCCAACAACCCCACTTTTTGGTATCTACTCAAAGGATAAGAAAACACACTATTGGAAAGATATTTGCATATCCATATTTATTGCAGCATTATTTATAATTGATAAAACATGGAACCAATGTAAGTGTCCAAAAACTGATGATTGGGTTAAAAAACTGTGGCACATATATACTATGGAATATTATACAGCCATAAAAAAACAATGAGATCCTATTATTTGACTCAAAATGGATGAATATAGATTTAATGTTGAGCAAAGCAGCCCAGACTTTAAAGGATACACATTGTATATCCCCACTCAATTTGTACTTAGTATCTGCATTTTGTTGCAGAAATTGAGAGACCTGAAGATGCAATGGTGTAAAGGATCCGTGTGGATGCTAGTGACAGTAAGGAGGAAAAGTACTTGGTAAAAAGTGGGTGGTGAATGGTGGTCTGAGACAAAAAAAAAAAAAAGAATTACAAATGATAAACTTTGTTTACAAGAGAAAAACAAATCAAAAGCTTTTTTTGTACTCTCTGAAATAGTTCACAATAGTATTTGTTAATTTTTTTGTCTCAAAAGAGTACTTTGCTAGGCTGGCAGGTGGCATGGTGGCTAAGGGTGTTAGATTCCCACGTGACTGACTGTAGTTCAAGTCCCAGACCCGGCAGCTTGCTTTCTCGCTTTCTCTATCTCTGTCCCTCTCCGGTTAAATTAAAATAAATAACTAAAGTTAAGTAAAATGATTTTTTTAAAAAAGAAGTGACCCCAAAATTCACATGTCCAGAACATTTTAAAAATTATTATACATATAAAATAGAAAATTATTGTTACTATTGACTAGTTATTAGTCAATAGTAACAGAACCAGAAATAAGAATCAAAAAGTGGAATCATTATAAATTTTCAAATGTATCAAAGATTTAAAGGTAAATATGAACATAATTAGGAAAGAAATGGAAGATATAAGAAAGAGCCAATAGAACATCTAAGGAGCAAACAAATACCAAAAAATTTACTGACACTTAAAAAGTTCAAAACTAGGAAATGAAAAGCAATGAACTTAAAGTCATAGCAATAGAAACTATCGGAGGTAAAGCAAAGAAGAAAAAGAAGCTGGAGAAAGAGGGAAACAAAGCTTCCTTGCCCTGTTGAACAACAGGAAAAGTCACTGGACCAGAAAGAGAGAGAGAGAAATATAAAGGGCCAGCCTTGTGGGCCTATGCTTAGGGAGCCACTACCCTAGTTCATGCTCCACCTCCAGCAGCTTGAAAAACTCACTGTGCACATGTGCGTGCATGCCCCAAATCCTGCAGAACGCAGAGAAGGAAAAGGGATTGCAGTATGACCGAGCCCCATGGAGGGGTAAAACAAATTGTGAGGAAATAATCCCTAAACTTTTTAAAGTTTGATGAATACTATACCCTATAAATCCAAGAAGATTAACCAATACAAAGCTAGAAAACACACACACGCACACACACACACACACACACACACACACACACACATGAATAGAAAATATCACGGTTCGCCATTATGAAATTGAGGAGATCGTTGATATAAACACCTTAAAGTACCCAGAAAAAATATACAGAAAAAACTAAGAATTATCAGAGATTTCCTGTTAGAAACTGTGCAAACAGAAGATAATATAATGTCCTCCTTAAAATAATTTTTAAAAATGATCAAACTTTTAGGAAACTATACTCAATAAAAATGTGCTTCAAAATCAAAGATGAGGGACCAGCAGTTAGCGTAATGGCTATGTCACTGGGCTCCCATTTTGTCGATTGTGGTTCAAGTTCTGGACCTGGTGGCTTAAAACTCACTCCAGGCGCATGTGTGTGTGTGCCCAAGATCTTGAGAGGAAAATGGAGGAGAAGGGATTACAACATGGCCATCCCCCCAGGGGCTGATTTCTCGCTTTCTGTCTCTCTGTCTCTCTGTCTTTCTGGCGAGCACATGCGCCCTAGAGCAAAAGCCTCTCAAAAAAAAAAATTAAAAAATTAAAAAATAAAAAACAAGGGAACCAGCAGTTAGAGTAATGGCTATGTCGCTGGACTCCCACGTAGTCCACTATGTTTCTCGTCCCGGACCCAGTGACTTAAAACTCACGCCGGGCTCGTGTGCGTGCGTGCCCAAGATCCTGAGAGTAGAATGGAGGAGAAGGGATTGCAGCGTGACCATCCCCCCTGGAGGGTGATTTCTCGCTTTCTGTCTCTATGTCTCTCTCTGTCTGGTGAGCGCCCGTGCCCTATAGCAAAAATCTCTCAAAAAATAAAAAAAATAAATAAAAATAAAAAACAAAAAACAAAAAAAACCCGAAGATGAAGTAAAAATTTCTGCAAACAACCTCCGTTTACATTGCTTTTAAGGAAAGTTCTTTAGATAGAAAAGTGTTGATACTAGATGGAAACATAGATCTACACAAATAAAGAAATTTAATTTTCTTATTTAAAACTTTTTCCTTTTAAAAAAAATTTCCTCAAAAGTTAATTGACTAGGGCCAGCAGGTGGCATGGTGAATAAGGTGTTGGACTCCCACACATCCAACCGCAGTTCAAGTCCCAGACCTGACTTCTTGAAAATCACACAGGGCATGTGTGCGTATGTGCCCAAAATCCTAGGGAGAGATGGAGGAGAAGGAGTCATCCCCCATTGGGTGCGATTTCTCACTTTCCTTCACACTGACTCTATCTCTTTCCAGCAAGTGTAAACACTCCATGGCAAAAACTTTTTAAAAAGGAAAAAAAGTTAAGTGACAATTTAAAGCAAAACTTATAGCACAAACTCTTGTTTTTAAAATCACATAGAAGTAAAATGCATAACAATTTAACAGGGAGAGCACTATTGTGAGCATGACAACATACATGACATAGCATGACGTTATTTAAAGATAGGCTGTGACAAGGTAAACTTACATATAGTTACCTAAAAGCAGTGGTTCTGTGGCTCTGCTTTTCTCCTTGTCTTTCTCATTCACAAAAATAAATAAATAAACTAAAAAAAAAAAATCCTGTAGCTTGCTATAGACTCATTGGAGAGGAGAGAAAAAAATGGAGTTGAAGGTTACCCAGAAGACAAGACTTTCAAGGGCAAGTTACTAAACAAAGGGAATCAAAATCAAAGGAAAAGGGTTTGACATTCTGGATGTGATTTCCTCTAAAGGCATTTGCCAACTCCCAAACTGTGCATTCTAAGAACAATGCACAATCGAACCAGAACAAAGGCTTCTAAATCTATGCAGAGAATTTGGAGATCTCATGGTGCTAGGGAGGAAGGGAAAAAAATCAGATTTCAGGGCCTGCCAGGAAGAAAGAACACACATCGACAGTTAAAGATTTCAACAAGACACAAGAAGAGCTGTACCCTAGGAATAAGGGCAGTAGGGAAATAGCCTATTTCAAAACGACCTGCTCATGCATTATCTGCCAGCCAGAAGAAAATGAAATTGCTCCTAGTAAAGGATAACAGCTTCTAGGTCATCAACTATCATTTCTATATGCTGCCTAATACCCAACCAAAAATTACAACAGGTATAAAGTGATCCCCATACATGGAATTTAAAATAATGATGATTATGATTATAAAAACAGATGAAATGATGAAAACTGAATCAAATAAAAAAAATCAAATGGACAAATACCAAAAATAAAATAATGCAATAGATAGATTTTAATATTGTATTGGACACAGGAGAGAACATGACTGAAATATAAGATAGGTCAGTAGAAATGTCTAGATAGGAAGATGCAGGGAATAACTAAGGATGGGAAAACGCAGAAGATATGCAGCACATGATAAAAAGGCCTAATGTATGTATAATTGAAATCCTATAAGAAATTGAGAAAAATATTATTTTGAATGACTTATTTAAGGAGGTACTGGCTAATCATTTTTCAAAACTAACAGAGGACATCAAGTCACAGAATTAAGAATTTGTTTAAAAACTAAAGCAGGATAAAACAAAACAAAAACCACATAGGTACATTGTAGGCTAAGAGCAAAATTTGCAACAGTAAAGCACATCTTAAAAAGGCAAAACAAATCTTACAAACAGCCAAAGAAAAATAAACATTACCTTCAAAACGAAGTGACAGTTGAATTTTTAGTAGAAACTATAGAATATAAGGTCAGCCTGTGGAAGGGTGGCTAAAGCAGCTGGGTTCCACATGACCAACTGTGTGGTTCAAGTCCCAGACCTGAAAAATTGAAAAATATGCTGGGTGCATGTGCGTGCATGCCTAGAGTTTCAGGGAGGAGCAAATGCAGGGTGACCATGCCCTGGGGGGGAGGGGCTTTCTCACTTTTCTGCTCTCTGTCTCTCTGTCTCTCTGTCTCTCTCTCTGTCTCTTTCCTGTTAACACTCATGCTCTCTTGGGGAAAAAAATTTTAAAAAAGAAACTGGAATAAAATAAAATCTTTTAAAAAGCTTACAAAATAAATAACATCATCCTAATAATTATAAGGCGAGTGAGACCACGTGCATTCCAGGAAATGTAAAAGGAGATTTTCACGCAGATAGAAAGTAATCTCTAGAAAAATGCAGTGATATCAGAAGAAAATACCAAGAGAAATTGTAACTGTAACAGTGAACATAAATATTAAATTACTTACAATACTAGTAATATATTGATCGAATTTAAAATATCTGACAACATGAAAAATTAGGTAAAAGTATAAATGGATTAGAGTTTTTTAAGATTTTTTTTTTCCAGAGGGATTTTTGCTATAGGTGTGTGCACTAGTCAGAGAGACAGAGACAGAAAGCAAGAAATCACCCGCTAGGGGGATGACCATGCCATAATCCCTACTTTTCCATTCTCCCCTTGGGATTGCATGCACATGTGCTTGGTGTGAGTTTCAAGCCTCCAGGTCCAGGCCTCAAACCGTGGTTGGCCATGGGGGAGTCCAGTGACATAACCATTATGCCATCTGCTGGTCCCAAGATCTTGTACTTATACAAGAAATGTGAAACGTACTAACTTAAGGTTAAATCAAATGTGCATATTGTAACCACTATGAAACAATTTCTATATATTTTTTAGGAGAACAAGAGTAATTGAATTTATAATGGTATTCAAGATAAGAGAGGAGAAGAATAAATAACAAAATGCATATGATTAATCCAAAAGAAGGCAAGAGAGGAGAATAAAAGGAGGAAAGTATAGATAAGACAAAAAATAGTAAGCTATAGACTTTGGTTCCTTTCTTTTTTATGATGTGTATAACAAAAAGCTACACATAATTTTTATAACAATAACTTAGAGATACAAACTAATGATAAACTACAATTTCACAAAAGATTGTGAACTTTTACATAGTTATCAGTCCGTTCTTATAGGCAAGGTGCTCTTTTGATTACAAATGAACAGATACTATAGATTAAAACCAAATAGACTAGTAAGCACATTAAATATAGTAGAACAAGTGCTACCAACTAAATAATATCATCAGACTAAATATTTTTAAGAAACACAACTTATGGTGATATTCAAAAGCTCATCTTAAATAACAGGAAAAGTTTAAAGTAAAATGACAAAGAAGCATATTATACAAACACAGGTCAAAGAAAAACAGTGTGCTCACCCTAATTTCTTACAACGTGGGTGTTAAGTACACAGGTATCGAGAAATCAAAAACATTTCAGCAAATGATCCTGGCAGAACTGGATATCCACATGCAGGAAAATGAATTCATATTTCCATCTCTCACTATTAACAAAAATCAACTCAAAATGGATCAAAGACTTAAATGCAAAGCCTCAAATTATAAAGCTATCAGTAGAAAACTTATGGGAAACTCTTGACAATATTGGAGTTAGCAAAGATTTCTTAAAAAAGACTGTTAAAGCACAGAGAGAAGACCCAAAAAAGACGGATGAAATTACATAGAGTACAAGAGTTTCTTCACATCATAGGAAAACAACAATCAGAGTGAAGAGACAACCCCCAGAGTGGAAGAAAGTACTTTCAAACTATGCCTCAGACATGGAATTAATTACCAGAATATATAGGAAACTCAAGCAATTAATCCCTAAGAAAAAACTAATCCTCCAATTTAAAAATGGGCAAATGAACTGAACAGACAGTTCTCTAAGGAAGGGATATGAATGGCCAAGAGGCATATGAAAAAATGTTCAACGTCACTTATAAGAAAAGAAATACAAATCAAAGCTACAATGAGATACCATTTAACCCCGGTCAGAATGGCTAGGATCAAAATAACACCTGCTGGAGAGGCCATGGGAATGTAAGTTTAGTACAACAATTGTGGACGACAAAATAGAAGGCTCCTCAAAAACCTACAAATAGAACTACCATACAACCCAGTAATTTCACTGCTTGGTATTTATCCAAAGCACAGGAAAGTACTCAGTCAGAGGGGACAAATGCACATCCATGTTTACTGCAGCATTACTCACAATGGAACTAACCATAGTGCCCCAGAATTAATGACTAGATTCAAAGACGGTGGTACATACGTACTATGGAATACTATTCAATCACAAAGAGCAATGAGACCTATCATTTGTTTCAAAGTGGATGAATATACAAGACTTAATGCTAAACCAAATAAGCCAGACTCTAAAAGATACACATTGTATATCCCTGCTCAAGATATAGTGAATATCTGCCCTCCGTGGCAGAAATGGAAAGATCTGAAGATATGATCGTAGGAAGGAGAAAAGAAGATACCAGAGACTACAAGCGAGAGGAGCGCTGAGTCAATGGCCACATCTGGCCCCTTGAAGAGTTTTGAAAATTTAGATTCCGTCATTGTATTCTATCTCTGTAGTGCACGATACAGTTTTCAACTCATGCTTTAACACATGACACTCAAATCAAGGCGAGTACCATATACACCATTTTCAAGAGAGAACATTACATTCTTTGTTCTGTTAAAAGTTTCTTTCCTTTGGGCTCTCCCACACATTCTCTATAATCTATTGGGTCGTCAGAAATGTCATGATGTGTCTTCTATGCAAGAATATGTCATTACTTTTTTCTATACAAAAATGTGCCATCCCTTTTGGGAGGTGATTTCTCACTTTTTCTCTCACTAGCTCTCTCTGTCTCTTTCTGATGAGCTCACATGCCCTATGGCAAGAATCTATAAAATAAATAAACAAAAAAAAAAGAAATCAGTAAGGACACAGAAGCTCTTATTTGATCTATTTCACAAACTTAATCTATTTGACATATGTGGATACATAAAACAGCAGATTGCAAAATGCACATTCTTTTCAAGAACACATATTAACTAAAATAAACCATGTGCCAGGCCTTAAATGACTAAAATCAACTTTAGTGTAGTACAATATAGAGTCTCTGGCCATAGCAGAATTAAGCTAGAAACCAAAACAGAAAGATAACTAGAGTAATCTCCAAATGTTTTGCAAGTATAAAAATATACATCTTTATACTCCATGAAGCAAAGTGGAAATCAAAATGCAAATTAGAAAATATATTGAACTAAATAATAACAACAGTATGATGTATCCAAACCTGAAGGATAATATACTACCTAATACAGTTTTAGATAAACTACCTAGTGTATATTTTTTAAAATATCGACAATCTTGAAAGCTAAAGAACAGCAAAAAAGTAAAAAAAAAAAAAAAGAAGCCAATCCCTCTTATAAACAAAGCAAAATATCAGTTGCCAGTATATTTAAGAGACTCATACATCATGAATCAGTTTCAAAGGATTAAAAACTTGGTTTTGCATTTGAAAATCCATCGTAATTCACCACACTAGCAGGATAGAGGATAAAAATCATATGGAATAGGACCAGCAAATGGTGTAATGGTTACATTACTGGACTCCCACCTAGGCGACCATGGTTTGAGTCCTGGACCTGGTGGCTTAAAATTCATGCCAGGCACATGTGCATGTGTGCCCTAAATCCTGAGAGGAAAATGAAGGAGAAGGGACTGTGGCCTGGCCATCCACTCTCTCCACTTCCCCTCGGGGGCGGGAGGTGATTTCTTACTTTCTGTCTCTGTCTCTCTGGCGAGCACATGCTCTCTATAGTAAAAATCTCTCTTAAAACAAAAAATCATATGGAACGCCCCAGTCGATTATGAAATAAAGTACTCGTTGGGCCAGTAGGTAGCATGGAGGTTAAGGCGACTGAATTCTGCATAGCTGACTGTGCAGTTCGAGTCCAGGACCCGAGTTTGAAAAATACTCTTGAGTGCATGTGTGTGCATTCTTCAAATCCTAAGAGAAGAACAGAAGAAAAGGGATTGTGGTGTGACCATCCCCCCAGAGGGAGATTTTACACTTTCTCCATCCCTCTCTCTCTGTCTCTCTCTAGACAGCGCACATGCCCTAGAAAAAAGCTAATTACAGCAAATCTTATATTTAATCATGGCTTTTTTGAAATTGTTGCCAAATGACATATACACTCACTAGAGAGAGACAGAGAGAAAGGAGTAGGGAGAAAGCATCCCTAATGGGACAAGGTCCACACCATAAAGAAAATAAAGGGTTATTTGCAAGATCATAATTCCAGTGTCTGGAAAGTCCAAAAGCATCACAAAATGGTGGGAAGCAGAACTTCCACCCTGCTCTAATGACCTTATCAAACCCAAACACTCCTCGCTGAAACACCATGAAGGGATTAAGTGTTCATTTAACCCCTTTACAATAGAGTCAAATCTAAGCACATAAATTTGGGGGGTACATCCAAACTACAGCACGCACCATCTCAAGGCTTGAAAGAAACAAACAGGCACGACTGTGCTCTGCTCTGTGCTTCTCAGAAGCCACTCGTCTGCTACTTCACTGCCTAACACCATGAGGAGGCAGCGGAGCCTGCAGACACAGTGGCCTCCATGGGCTACTGCCACAAGGATTTTTCACTCTGCCCCCAAGGGTGTTCTCTATTCCCCTTGGCTTAGAGACCGAGATGGTAAAAGACCCTTTCTAGTTCCTCAGAGCTCAGCTAAACCTGGGCTGTAACTTTGAAGGAGACTTCGTAAAGGCTAGAGATAAAGACAGGCAAACATAACTCCATGTCCCACCAGAATGGCTCCATGCCAGACAGTGCGGGTGGGTGGGGGCGTTTCAGGCTGCAAGGCAGAGCCAGCTCATTTGCCATAAAAGGGAATTGCCAGGCACTTCTCCCAATTCACCTCTTTTTTTTTTTTCTTTTCTTTTTTAGAGAGAGAGAGATTTTTGCCATAGGGCATGTATGCCCACTGAAGAGACAGATAGAGAGACAGAAAGTGAGAAATCACCCCCCTGGAGGGAATGGCCACACTGCAATTCCTTCTCCTCTATTCTCCTCTCAGGATTTGGGGCACACATGCACATGCACCCAGCATGAATTTTAAACTGCCAGGTCTGAGACTGAACAGCGGTTGACTATGTGGGAGTCCGGCAACATAACCATTACACCATCTGCTGGTATCAATTCTCCACCTTCTTTTAAAGAAAGAAGAAAACAGTCAACAAATACCTACAGAAGCATACTAGCAGCTATCCCTATAGGAACATTGTAATTTGGAAGATTCTAAATCTAGACTTAGAAGGGGTGGGAACAGGCTCTAAGCAAATATCTGACAAACTTGAGTCATTCCAACAGAACCTCAGATGTTCCATGTCCATTAAGTGGATATGCGAACCTTTCCTCAGCATCCCATCTCCAGCCCTCGTAATTCAGTCTTGAGTTCCCAACCATGCTCCACCCTCAACTCCATGACTGGTCGTGATCAATTGAATCCTAAGTCCTATCATCTTGGCTTCGTTAAGAGAAGTACTAGCAACACAGGCATCTGCCAACAGATGTATCAAGACTGTAAGCAACCCATCAGAAGGGAGCTCAAGATTTCGTTTTTTGGGGCCAGCAAGTGGCATGGGGGCTAAGGTGCTGGACTCTCACATGGCCAATAGTGGCTCAAATCCCAGACCTAGTGGCTTACCTTTTCATTTTCTCTCTCTCTGATGAGCACATGTGCCCTACAGCAAACTTTAAAAATAATAATAATTAATAAATTAAATTAAATAAATAATTTTAAAAAGATTTTTGTTTTTTATTTGGGGGAGGTAAAGAAAGCAGTATCTTTGTGCCAGCAGGTGGCATGGCAGTTAACATGACCGGATCTCACATCAGTGTGCTCTTACTGCATCTGACCTACCCCAAGGATGTGTGGGACTCCTATAACATATGTACTAAAGGTTCTGCTCAGGGGAAGTCAGCCCCAAAGCTTATCCCATCTTCACACTGAAAGGCGAGGCTGCTTATAAACTTCAGAAATCTCAGTCAGGCAGACTATCATGTAAAGCCTAGCACACGGGCACACATGAAAAATTCCCCACAAGTTCCAGAACTCCCCTTTTCCGAGCTTTGAGCTGAATTGATCTTCTGAAAGTTAAGTCAGCATGGCTCTCCCCTGCCCCTTTCCCCTTTGTACATACACTACAGAGGTAAGCACACCTTGTCAGTCAGGTTCCACATACAAATGAACAACCTGGCTTGAATCTCTTTATCTTTTCCTTTCTTCTTCTTCTCCTCCTTCTCCCCCATCTCCTCCTCTGCCTCCTCCTCTTCTTCTTTTCCTTATTGCCGCAGGGCATGTGTGCTCATCAAGAGACAGAGAAGACAAGGGAGAGAGGAAAAGCATCCCCCAGTGGGGCATTGCCTGTCCATCCTTTTTCCTCTGCTTCTCCATCCTGTCTGGATTTGAGGCATGTGCTACCATGTATCTGGTGTGTTTTTCAAGCTGCCACACCAAACTGTGGTCAGCCATATAGGATCCAGTTCCCTTAACCAAAGGGGATAGCCGTTTGACAAAGAGGACAGCCCACCCTAGGTTGCTTTTCTAATCATTTTATATGTAGTCAATGACTCCTTATGAGAGTTTAGGAACTATTTTTTCCATAATAGGCTTTTAACCAAACCCAAGTTGGTTAAGGAATTCTGCTAAAATCCAATATTGTTTAAGTTTGTACCATTCATGAAATAGAGCACATGAGGGAGAAAGAGAGAAGCTCCCTTGACGAGGTTCAGCCTCACCGTGATCCCTTTCCCCAGCCCTCCAGCCCTCTAGTACACAACAGGCTGCACCACACAGGCTGGGCCCCCAAATCAAACATTTGCTTGTCTAATGATGCACGTGAAAATAAGCACAGCTCTCCTAAATTCCTATTTTGGGTCTATTGCCACCTCTTTATACGAGTAATGGGAGACACACACCATGTTCGCCTAATTCAGCAGTTTATACTCAATGTCTTGCCTGGGAGATACTTGGCACTTAACGAGTATTTCCAGAATGGAAGGGGAGGAGGGACAAGGGAAGGGAAGTAGGGGGAAGGAAAAGAAAGAAGAATAGCAGGAAGGAAGGAAGGAAGGATAGCCTGGTGGTTAAGGGCACTGGACTCCCACAAAGCCAACCTGGTTCAAGTCTCGAACCTGGTGGCTTGCTTTCTCACTTTCTCTCTCTCTCTCTCTATCCCTCTCTGGTCAAATTAAAACAAATAAATTTATTTAACTAAATTAAATACTTCTTTAAAAGAAAAACAAAGAAAGATAGTTAAAAAGTTAGCATCTCTGTACAAGAAAAATAGTAAATCTATGGTGTTTTAACCCTAGAAAATGTATTTTCTCCATTTTTCCCTTCCTCCTTATCCTTTCACAGGTGAATTTTATGACAATAATTTGTCACTCAGTTGCTATGCTGGTTTTCCCTCAACTTCCCCCTTATTCACACCCAGAGAAGCAGTCTGGCATTGAAGAAGCTCCGAGTACTGTGTGAGCCTCAGAAACTTGGGAAGCACAACAGTGCCTGCCCTTTAAATCTCACCAACTTTGGCATTTTCAAATGTCTTGTTATCTTAAGTTCTTACTCGGCACTGTGAATTGTAGTTCCCCATCACAGTTTCCTGGGTCAGGCCATCGGGTTGATCAGACAGTTGAGGTTTGGAGGTCCCTTGTGGGGAACATTTCTGGGTTGTGGTTTCCTTGCTGTCTGTAAGAACCCAGTCATACTGTTTTCCCCCTGGAATCGCGAAGGGCTCTCTGTACTGTGAATGGCACCTGAATAGCCAGGGATCATGTCGTGGAAGCAAACACCGGATCCTGGCCGGGACTGAAACTTCTAAACAGGCCTATCACCATAGAAGCGCATGGCTGATCAGAAATCAGAATCAAGTTCTTTTAACTTTTTGCTAAAAATCATTGTTTTTATTCTCTTTGTTGTTCTTTTCACATACTCTCTAAATAAAAAAGAGGATTTCTCAGCTCCTATACTACTGAGGAGGGAGGATTACCGTAGGCTGGCAGAAATTTGCAATCCCTAGTTTCAAATAAGTAGAAACAGTCCACATCTTCCATTGGCAATTGGCAATAGGATGCAAAAATGGATTTGCATACATTACAATGTTAGCATTTTGTCTAAAAACCTGTACGCAATCCTAGTTGTCTATGGCATGATCAACATGGGAAAATCACAAGGCAAAATCACGGCAGAGTATAATTTTTTCTCGCACTAGAACTGGAGTTTTTACCTCTTATATTTCACCTTATTGACACCATCAATGAACTAAAATGGGATATCATGATCAGAAGTGAGATGATTAAAAACCTGATGATTCCATTTTATTATGCTGATATTAATATTTAATGAAAAGTGTGACAAGTCCTATGTTATGAAACAGTAGGCCGAGTCCTGAGTGGCTCAACCCTGAATGCACGATGAAGGTGAAACACAGATGGAGCCAAGGAAGGGTCAAGGATCTTGTAAAGTGTGAGAAGGAGAAAGACGTTTCTGAAGAAACCAGAAAAGCATTTGCAATATGCATTAAAAAATGATTTTAAAAAATAGTGAATGTCGGGAGCATTACGCTTCCAGTTGATGTAATCACTATGTCACTGGACTCCCACGTAGTCAACCGTGGTTTGAGTCCTGGACCCGGTGGCTTAAAACTCATGCTGGGTGCATGTGCATGCATGCCCAAGATCCCGAGAGGAGCATGGAGGAGAAGGGATTGCGGCATGGTCATCCCCCCGGGGGATGATTTCTCACTTTCTGTCTCTCTGTCTCTCTCTGTCTTTCTAGCAAGCACACGTGCCCTATAGCAAAAACCTCTCTAAATAAATAAATAAATAAATAAATAAAAATAGTGAATGTCTTTCTTTTTTTTTCTCTTTTTTTATTTTTTATTATCATCATAATCTTCTTTCTATTACATTGGATTACATATAACTTTACAGTGTATTACATTGCTTTTTCAAAAGGGAATGCCATGCAAGTCAGTCAGTACAAAGACATTAATCTCCCCGCTTCAACATTCGATATCTTTTCTATGTTTTCCCCAATCATTGTGAATGTCTTTCTTCCCAAACAAGGGGGCATAAGAGAAGGGGGCTGTAGTCTCCAAGCTGACTTCCCTTAGCTGAGATAGGATGTGCTAATGTATTTCTAGAAAAGGCAGCAAAAGAGGCTGATGCTAGGGGAGCATTGGCCTTGTCCGTGGCAAGCACCAAAGGGACAAGCACCAGGCAAGAAGGCCAAGATCAGCCCAGCACTGAGGGGAATAGAGTCCAGTGAGGCGAGTTCCTCACTCTGGACCACACACCAGAAGTGCAACTTCAGCTCTCATGCATCCAACACACACAACAAGACTGAGGTGCAGAAGTCTGTGGGGCACTCAGGCACAGACCCTCAAAAACCTCTTTAGGCAAATGGCACGTGCAGCCAGGGTTAGGAACTACTAAAGCTACAGAGGAGATTTGCTGGGCCACGGGCCCTAGGACCATTTATTTACTAATCAACCACAGCCTCTGTTTAGCTCAGTTACAAATCGGGATAATCAAAGCGCTATCATAAAAGTTAAGTGACATAATTGTGTAAAGTGCTCAAACGTAATGCCTGGCAAATTAATGCCTAGGAAGCATTACCTACAATTGCTATTGTTTTGTTGTTGTTGTTGTTGTTTAAAAAGAGAATTATTTATTTAATTTTATTTATTCATTTATTTTATTTTAATTTGACCAGAGAGAGACACGGACAGAGAGAAAGAAAGAGAGAAAGTGAGAAAGCAAACCACCAGGTCCAGGACTTGAACCGTGGTTGGCCACGTGGGAATGTCCAGCACTTTACCACACCATCTGCTGGTCCTGAATTGTTATTGTTGACACCGCCACCAACTCAGGGAGTGTGGGAACATCGGAAGGTGGCTGATGCCAGGTGGTATTAGTGTAGCGAGGGGGGCCAATGTCTCCTTTGTGAATACAACCTCACTTGTACCTAGTCCTAGAAGCCGTGTGCTGGAGGGGGTCACTGGCTTACACAGAATATGAGGTGGACAGCTTAAGGAAGGCCACCAGCAGGAGCTGCCTGGCCTGACTCCATGCAGCTGTGGACGGGCTCTCTGTCTAACCCAGAGGAGCCATGAGGGGCTATCCAAGTATACCCCAGCACCTCTAAATGGGCTCTGCTTCTTAGTCATGTGAAAAGGGGTTCTTTTAACTCCAATAACACTAGACAAAATGGACTACTGGAGGGTGACTGAGCCCACACACCTCTACTGGACAATGACCCTCACAGTCAGCTATTTGACTCTTCAACACCAATTCATCAAGCAGACCTGACTCACCCAGGTCCCTGCACCAATTTCTGAACCCCACAGAGCTGTGAGGGGGGTAGGAGCAGAGAGGTCAGGCTTTTCCAGCACAGGGCCTTGTTGGAGCCTGCAGAACCTGAGTGTTTCCTGTCAGTTATTGTGGATGGTCTTTCTATCCCAGACATGGACACAAACACAGTATTAGATTCCTCACTGGCTGAGGGTGCCCACTTTGCTGCTGAGGTCTGCCCCAAGACTCTGGAAGCATTTCTTCCCCACAGGAAATGGCCTTAGCTCTCTGAAGTCTGCAGGGAAGGGTTCTTTTCATTGCATTGTTCAGGAAAGAGATTCATCACTCAGAGGCCTTGATGTTCTGCTTAATTCCTTTCTCTAATATCAGTCATTCTCCCTATGAAGCCAACAAGGCTGGCCTCAAGGCTAAAGCTGATGGGACCAGCAGTTAGGGTAATGGCTATGTCACTGAACTCCCATGTAGTTGACCTCAGTTCGAGTTCTGGACCCGCTGACTTAAACTCACACCGGGCACGTGTGCCCAAGATCCTGAGAGGAGAATAGAGGAGAAGGGATTGTGGTGTGGCCATCCCCCCAGGGAGTGATTTCTTGCTTTCTATCTCTCTGTCTCTCTCTGGCAAGCGCATGCCCTATAGCAAAAGCCTCCCCCTCCCCCCCAAAAAAGGCTAAAGCTGATGTGTTTGCTGCTCACTAAGGCTTCAGTGTTTGTTTGTTTGTTTGTTTTCATTCTCACTTCCATGTAAATTACACAAACTTATACCAGATCCTTGAATTCTAGGGTCAAAGGAGGGGTCAGGACTTAAGCCAAGTCAAGGGCCCAACAATCAATGAATGAATTGGAAAAATGTGGCACATATACAGAATAGAATACTACTCAATCATAAAGAACACAAAATTCTGTCATTTGGCACCAAGTAGATGAATCTAGAAGATAGGAGGTTAAGTGAAATAATCTAGACTATAAAAGACAAATACCATATATCTCCACTCAACACTTACTGAATGTTCACACTCCATGGAAATGGAATGACTGCATAGAGTTAAAAGAAAGATTAATGGGAGATACCAAGTGCTGCTTGGGGCCTTGGTGGGGGAGGTTTGGGAGGAAATTTCTGAGGGACACAAGAATGAAGTAAATAAGGGGAAGAGATGATTGATGGTGAATCACACAGAGAAAAAAATATGGACAACTCAATGCATACTTCCAAAACAACAAACAAGTGGAACTATTATTGAGTGTACACAACAAAATGCAATGTTCAATGTTGTCTAAGAGGGACATGTGTATAGCCTGTATTTAATGATTATATAATGTATCATGCTCTGAAAAACCATAGTGTATCCCACAAAGATGTCTATCAAATAAATGTAAACCAGAACTCGTAACTTAAAAACTAAAAATCACAAGACAAGACATAGACTTGGAAGTCTCCATCAGCTCCACTTTCCCTATCAGGATGAGCGGGGGCTCCATTGAGTTCTCAGACCCATGATGCATGGGGTTCCTTATATAGGAGATGTGACTAGTGTTCCCCATGGGCCTGACTTACATGCTGCCATCTCTTGTGATAGAAAAAAGGAACAAGATCAGAAGGATGAGGTACCCTGCCCAGTTTTATACAAGCAGGGACTTTTCATCCATCTTTACCTGGTTTTTAGGTCCCTAATCCTCCACCTCACCATTTCCTCAACAGAAAAGTTGGCCTGCTTATTCAGGACAAAGAGTGAAAATGTAACAAAAAAGAAACCTAAAGATGGGAAACTGGACAGTGGCACAGTATTAAAACACAGCTCTTTAAGTCTGACCCTCATGGGAGGGTTCTGAGTTCAAGACCAGAGACCTCCCTGCATACACTAAACATGCACATGACTGTGATCTCTGGCTGCCTAAAGCTGGGGGTGAATCGTGGCATCAGGACTGTGTTGGGTGGTCTCTTTCTGTCTCTCTCTTACTCATGGAAGAAATAAATAATTTAAAAAAAAATCAAAGAAGTGTTAAGTACATTCATGGATGAATAACTTTACATAATGAGTATGAGGGAAATCAGCCACCTACAAACACATCACCTTTCAGAGACAGAGCCCACTGTGGATGGTTCCTGAACAAAGATGACCATGTTTTGGATACATTTCCCTTCCTTCCACCCCACAACACCCAGGTCTACATGGACTAGACCCCAGGAGTCTAGAGACCAAACTCTAGGAGCCATGCCAGGCAAAACAGGTTTAGAGAGTGAGACACACAATCACTAGAGATAAAATTATTCTCTCACATAGCTGTTTCCACTTTGTGTGGTATCCCAGTCATATTAACTTCTCAGAAGGGTTGCATGCTCAACCTGAATCATTGAACAGATCATATTAAAAATTCTCGCATATGCCTTCCTTCCTTTCCTTCTGTAAAAAAGGATATATGGGCCCAGCCAGATAGTAGTAAACTGAACTGCAGTGCTGGAAGCCACATAGCCAGCAAGGGTTTGGATTCATAGGTCAATTTGAAATATACGAGGTAACATTCTCAGGTACTCCAAATCTTGATGAACTGAGAGCCAGAGAAAGGAAGTCACAGTGTGACAAGACCCTGTTGAAGGTGCTTCTCTCTCTCTCTCTCTCTGGTGTTCTCTATCTCTCATGACTATAATAAACTTTTTACGAAGATTTTTACAAATTACAGAGCACTCATCTGCACTTTGTATTTTACGAGGGATTCCTGATTTTTACACATGAATAGAATATGAACTATGACCTCAAAGAGGTCACTATGGAACCAACACGATAAGCAGTTAAATAGTCTGAATATATTGTTGCAAATGCACAGACTTGTGAATGGGGTCCCAGGAAGGACACTCAGGAAATAAATAAAGGCATCACAGAGGATGGACTCACAACCATCTTAAAAGACTATGGAGTCACTGACCTGCCTGGACACTCCTACTGACACGTGGAAAAGGGCCAGTAATTCTCAGGGCTGTAGGGCACGCAGGTAGCAAGCTTGCATGCATTAAAATTAGCCAGACCTGAGGTTCTCTCACATCCTGATCAGTTGTCATGTAAGATCGTAAATGTCTTATGGTTTAAAAGAGTTGATTTGAGGTTTTCTGTTTTCATAGCTGTAAGAATTTTACCTTATTTAGGATAGACGAAATAAACACAAATATCAAATTCCTTATCTAAGAAATGCCAGGGTGTAGGAAGATATTTCTATAACTATTTTATAAGTACAAGAACCTCAGGGCCAAAACATGCAAAGTGATTCACAGTTATTGAGAAGGATGAGTAAAAGGGAACTGGAACAGGGAGCCAAAGGCAATGGTGCCGTGGGCAAAAAATTTGGAAGAGATCAATGCTGGCCAGAAGACACAGCTCTCAGATACAGTAAACTGTGATGTGTGTCTGAGATTCTGAGATTGTGGCTTTGCCACAGAATTGCCGTTGATAGAACCAAGCCTAGACAAGGTTGCTCATTAAGGGTAACAATTACTGATCACCTCAGCTCTGTGCCGGGCTTGCTGAGCCCTTCACACTCATCGTCTCAATCAGTCCTTGCAAGAACAAAAAATGGGTGCTGTTCTTTCCTCCAGTTTACTGACCAGAATACTGAGGCTAGAGAGTTAAGTCACTTGGCTCAGGCAGCACAGGTCTGTGGAGTTGCCAGAATGAGTAAGAACCCAGATGGTCTGAGTCTGGACCTGGCTGTCCGCTCCAGGAGCTGGAATCTGAGAAGCACCTACACAGTCAGCAATGCTAAGAGCATTAGAAAATACTCAAGGCTGTTGGCCTAGTGGTTAAGGGAGCAGAATCCCACGTGGCCAATACCAGTTTAAATTCCAGGCCTGCCTTGAAAAACACAGTGGGCGCATATGTGAGCCCAAACTATTGACAGGATGGAGAAAGGAAGAGAAGGGACTGCGTGTGACCACGCCTCACTGAAGAGTGCCCTCTCCTTCTCCCTTTCTCTGGACATCTCTCTCTGGCAAGCACACATGCCCTCTGAAAAGAAAAAAGAAAAGAAAATATTCGGCGCTGTTCTCATATCAATTATCCAAGTACCAGGCCCCCAGATGGGACCCAGGGAGCAGGAAACAAAAATCAGATTAATAACACCAGGAAAATAGTGATTTTTTTTCTAGGTTTTTGCCATAAGACATGTGCACTTACTGGAGAGAGAGAGAGATAGAAAGAGGGAAAGTGAGAAATCACCATCACCCACCCCCTCACCACCCACCCACCCCAGCAGGGATGGCCACTTTGCAATCCTTTCTTCTCCTTTCTCCTAAGATTCTGGGCATGTGTGCACATGCACCTGGAGAGATTTTCAAGCTGCTGGGTCCCGTATTCAAACCATGGTCAACTGTATGGGAGTCTAAGGCCTTCACCACCACACCACCTGCTGGCCCTAGTATCAGATATTTTGATGGATGACTGTCCACATGGGTGAAGATATCTCTTACTGGGCACATTACCTATATCAGAACACAAACATGGGCAAACACCTCACTGGCATTTCTGAAATAAGATTTCTAGCATTTCTAGCAAGTGAGAAAGGCTGAGAACGTTAATTTTACAGAACCATTTGTTACTCATTTGAGGTGGAGAGTATCATTTGTCCTCCTCCTCAGTATCTGTCTTTTAGTGTGCATATTTAGGATTTGTGAGGCCTTTCCAACTATTTTTTCAGGTGTGGAAGTGTACGAGTTGCAACTTCTCTCCCCATCAGGTTTTTGCTAATTTACCTTTGCTGTTGGGGACAGACCATTGCACATAAAAGACAAACAGAATAAACAGGAACTACATCTTCAGAAATGTAGCGATAGAGTGATATGTTGGTAGGCGTTATTAGATTAAACCTGCAGACCTGTGAAATTATTTTGATAACGATGCATGTTGCAGGTGAAATGAGGCTCAACAAATCAAAAACCTTGTCTGAAATGTCAGGAAACTTAATTTGATAAAAAGAATGAGACCAAAACCTACAAACTTTGACTTCGTTGTTTTAGGTTTCAATTCAGGTAAGGAGCTTGGGATTTGGGGGTGCTTTTCTCCAGGAATGCACACCTCCTCATGAAGAGATGATGCAGCAAAGATTTCCTTCGGCTTTTGCCTTGGACAGGAAAAATAAAATTATGCTTTAAAATATCATGCATAAAAGACCTGTGAGGTCATTCAGTATAATGTAATTTCAAAACGAATTACATGGTCCCCAAATGAACTTTTTATTTACTGACTTCTGGCTCACATTGTCATAGCGGGAAGAGTAGAGCAAATAAAACTGGGAAAATGTGTTTGCTTGTTCCTAACATCATATTTTCCAGTGATCCAGTTCAACTCCTGTGACATTGTGCCTTTGCCATTGTCCCTGGTGAGGCACGGTATAAACACAGCTCTCAAAAGTTGAACCAAGAATGCCAATGCAGAAACCTGCCTGGCTGATCCGAGAGGCAGAGCAATCCAAACAGTGGAACATTACCTTTTAATTAGATGCACATTCATTTATTTATGTGTACATGCTACTGTGAATGTCAATTTCTAAGTTATAAAACTTAAATAACAGTAAATATTTTCCTAAAACTAGATGCAATGTTTTTGTAATATTGCATGGTTCTCTAAGAATATTTTAACATTTGCAGTCCCTGGTTTTGACACCTAACACTCTCAGGTAGCCAGCGTAATTATGATACCCACTAACAAGAGAAATAAGTCAAGAATCAAAATATTGAGTACTTTTTATAAATCCACACAGAAAATACATGGCATAACTGAGAACAGAGCCCACATTTCTATTCTGGTGTGCTTTTGCTTTTAAAGGACAAAGTCATGGACAATGTTATCAGAAATTCCAGGGGTTGGACCCAGAATGCAGTGGTTAAGCCCTGTGCATAGGAAGAAAGATCCTGCCTGGCTACCATAGTTTGAATCTTGGCTTTGGTGGCTTGAGAAACACACTGGGCACATGTGTGTGCATGCCCAAAATCTTTAAGGAGAGGATGAATAGAGAAATAAAGATTATGGCATGATCACGCTCTATTAGGGTGCTCTTTCTCTCTCTCTCTCTTTTTCTTTCTCTCTCTCTCTCACACACACGTCCCTGTGCCCTCTGCCAATTAAAAAAAAAAAAAGGAAAAAAGAAATTCTAAAAGCAAAAGGGACCTGATGCTCAGAAATATCTTTAGGATAGTGAGGAGGTGGAAAGTGGGTTTCATTTATGGTTAAAACAAAGAAAACGAAAGGAACAGAGAGTTGACGGTCTGAGCTTGAAGGTGTGAATAAATGATAGAGAAGGACATTTTTCTGCTCCCCTTCCCTGTCCAGCTTCTCAGTCAATGAATCATATCCTTAACCTGGTAGAAATAAAATGGATAAGAGAAAACTAAAATCAAGTTAGGACACAACGGGAAAGCGAGACTGTCATTTGGCCCAAAGCACATGCTAAAGGTCCCTGAGTTTATTGGTATGGTCTAAGGAACTTGGGATGTAAAGAGATGAACTCTAGGGACCAGCAGTTAGCGTAATGGCTATGTCGCTGGATTCCCACGTAGTTGACCACTGTTCGAGTCCCGGACATGGTGGCTTAAACTCACGCAGGGTGCATGTGCGTGTGTGCCCAAGATCCTGATAGGGGAATGGAGGAGAAGGGATTGTGGCATGGCCATCCCCCCTGGGGGGTGATTTCTCGCTTTCTATCTCTCTGTTTCTCTCTGTCTCTCTGGCGAGCGCATGCGCCCTATAGCAAAAACCTCTCCAAAAAAAGAAAAAAAAAGAAAGAGATGAACTCCATTTGTGGGACACAAGTATGGTTAATTACCTATTGATGGTGATGTTTATAGTACTCTCAACTGGGCTGGACTGAGATGTACATCATGCTGTCTATGCACGCAATAGACTAAAAATATCCTGAAGATAGGGCTTATTTTGTCTTACCTATAACTCATACTGCCTACACATTGTAGGCAACACCTAAACATTTGCTGTCTTACCCTGAAAATGGAGAAAAAGTTACACCCAGCAGCTTCACAGAACCATATCAGATTCACAGAAAAAGAACATGGACACTTGTGTTTTGTATACCATTCCTACACAGGTAGGTGGTCTGCGAATCTGGGTTTCAGTCAGATATTGAGACAAATATATCACACCTTATAGGCAAGACTGGAAAGAATGGTTTGGGAGATAGTTCAGTTACATGAATGAGCAGTGGGTTGAAAATATATGCTTAGACAGTGAATAACCACTGAGCATGAACATGAGGTGAGGTCTCCAGAACCATGCCATCAGCCCAATTTTTTTCCCAACATTTTGTCCCTTACGTTAGTGAAAAAATTATAGATGATATCTGCTCTGGAATATGCAGTGATTTTTCAAGTCTACTAGCATTTTTAATATGATTATGTTTTCTTCTTTAATTAAACTCCATAACTCTTCTTAAAATGTATTTTTTTAATAAAAACTTTATTTTTCAAAGCAGTTTTAGTGTTGCAGAAAAAGTGAGCAGAAAGTACAGAGAATTCTCATAACCCCGTAGGCTCTAATCATGCACAGCTCCCCTCACTGTCAACATCCCCACCAGAGCAGTCCATTGGTAACACTACAGTGACACACCATTATTACCCCAAGTCCATGCGGGTTTTAAATACTTTTATTGTATTTTATTTATATATTTAAATATTTTTTATAT
>NW_006198962.1:595502-689855 GCF_000334495.1 Tupaia belangeri chinensis
TATATATTTAAATTTGCTACAGGACATGCATGCTCCCCAGAGACAGAGAGAGAGAGAGAGAGAGAGAGAGAGAGGAAAGTGAGAAAGTAAGCTGCCAGGTCTAGTAAGCTGCCACGTCTGAAACTCAAACCATGGTGAGAGTCCATCACCTTAACCACCATGCCACCTGCTGGCCTGTCCATGGCTTTTATTAGGGCTCACTCTTGTTGTATATTCTACAGTTTTGACCAAACTATAATGACATGTATTCATAACCATGGTCGCATAGAGAATAGTTATGCTGCCCTAAAATCTACATACTCTACTTACTCATCTGTCGCTCATCCCTAACCCCTGGCAACCACAGATCCTTTCACTGTCTTCCTAGTTTTGCCTTTTTCAGAATGTCATACTGTCAAAATCCTATCAGATATATGTAACTTTTTCAGCTTTGCTTCTTCTTCTTAGTAGTATGCATTTAAGATTCTTCTATGTCTTTTCATGACTTGATCATTTCTTTTTAGCATTAAATGTTGGGAGGTCAGAAAAGTCATGACATATTTTTCTATGCAAAACCGTGTCATGACTTTTCCAACAACCCAATAAAGTATTTTCTTGTTACGCCGCTGTTTACTTATCCATTCTTCTACTGAAGGACATCCTGGTCACTGTCAAGTTTTGACAATTATGAATAAAGCTGCTGTAGACAGCCAACTGCTGATTTTTGTATTGAACATAAGTTTTTATTTTTATTTGGGTAAATATCAAGGAGGACAATTGCTAGATCAAACAGGAAGAGTATGTTTTGTTTTATAAAGAACTGCCAAATTGTCTTCCAGAAGGCAATACCCTTCGCATTCTCACTAGCAGGCAATGAGAGTGCTTATGGTGTCAGATTCTCACCGGCATGTTCTGTTGTCCGTGATTGGGATCTTGGCCAGTCTAGTAGGTGTTCTGCAGTATCTCGTAATTGTTTTGAGATTTTCTAATGACGTATGATGTTGAACATATTCTTACCTACAAATTAATTATCATAAGAAAACTATGGAGGGCATTGGTGATCTAATTTCAATACTTACCTACCAGATTCGAGGATATACATACAGACCAGTAAAACCAAATAGAGAGTGCCAAGAAAGATATCTACTTATATGCCAGTTGATTTTTGAACCATGAAGAATAATCTTTACAAAAATTGTTGCTGGAATAACTGGATATTAGTATGAAAATAGGTTAACCTTATCATTGATACTATTACACATTTAAAAAATAAATGCACACATTTAAAAATGTACATCACTAGTTATCGAGAAAACATAAAGTAAAACCACAATGAAATATCATTACATACGCACATAAATTTTATACAATTGGTAATCAAATGTGATGACTATGTGGAGTAATTAGAAATCTCATATATTTTGTGTGGAATGTGAAATAATACATTAACTTTGACAGTTTAGTGGTGTTTTATAAAGCTAAAGATATACTTACCATATCATCCAACAATTCCACTCCTAGGTATTTAACTGAGAGAAATTAAAACATGTACACATAAACACATAAACATGAATGTTCAAGTAGCAGCATTTATTTATTCATTCATTCATTTATGCACTGGGAGAGGTTTTTGCTACGGGGCACATGCGCTCACCAGAAAGACAGAGAGAGACAGAGAGACAGAAAGCGAGAAATCACTCTCCAGGGGGGATAACCATGCTGCAGTCCTTTCTCCTTCATTCTCTCGGGATCTTGGGCACATATGCACAGGTGCCCGGCGTGAATTCAAGCCACTGGATCTGGGACTCGAACTGTGGTCAACTACATGGGAGTCCAGGAACATAGCCATTACACCAACTGCTGGTCCCTCAAGCAGCATCATTTATAATAACCAATGAATAAAGTGTGAAAACAAATTATGGTGTGTGTGTGTGTGTGGGTGGGTGGGTGGGTGGGTGGATGGGTGCATATCAGACACATACATGCATACACACATTATTGAGTACTTGTTTATTTTTGTTTTCGTTACTCACACTTTTTGGTCATATATCATTGCTAAGACTGGTGTAATGAAGCTCTTTATGTATTCTTTCAAGAGTTTTACAGTATCAGGTCTTATGTCAAGTCTTTAATCCATTTTCTTTGGCTTTCGCATAGGTCGTAAAACAAGGGTCCAATTTTCAGTAGATATCCAGTTTTCCTAACAATCTTAGAGCTGTCCTTTGCCAATTGTGCAGTCTTCTTATTCTTCAAAGGCTAGATGAAAGTATATGCTTGGCTTTTTTTTGCTGACTCTCTAATGTATTCCATTGGTCTATGTCAATCTTTATGCAGTTCCATATTGTTTTGATTACTGCAGTTTTGCAACATACTTTGAAATCATAAAGTATGATGCCTTTATCTTTGTTTTTTCTTCTAAAGACCAATTAGGCTATTTGTGGCCTTTTGTGCTTATAATTGCAGATTTTCTTTCTGTTTCTATAAAATGTGCTTTTGGGATTTTGATAGGGATTGTATTGAATCTGTAGATCATTTTGGGTAGTACTGACATTTTAACAATATGTCTTCCAATCTGTGTACACAGGTGTCTTCCTCTTTTCTGTATCTTCCTTAATTTCTTTATGAATAGCTTGTATTTTTTTTAGTATATGTGTCTTTCACATTGTTAAATTTATTTTTAAGTATTTTGCTCTTTTGGGTCCTATTGCAAATAAAATTTGCTTTTCAGATAGCTTATTATTAATGTATAGAAATGCAACTGATTTTTTATATGTTGATTTTGTATCCAATGATTTTACTCAATTTGTTTATTAGTTCTAATGGTTTTTAAAACAGAATTTAAGAGTTTTCTATATGTTAGGGCCAGAAGGTGATTAAGGCACTGAACTCCCACATGGCCAACCACAATTCAAGTCTCAGACCTGGTGACTTGCTTTCTCACTTTCTCTCTCTCTGTGTCTCTCTCAGGTGAGTGTATATGCCCTATAGAAACTTGATAATAATAACAATAATAATTATAATAAATTTAAATTAAATTAACAATTCTTTAAAAAAGAGTTTTCTATATATTAAATGCCTGCAAACTAAGAAATTTCTGCAAGGAAAAACAATTCAACATAGTAAAAAGTTAACCTACAAAATGTTTTAAAATTTTTTACAAGACATGCATATGATAAAGCTTAATCTCCAAAAATATACAAATTAATAGAAAAGTAAAAACTAATCATCTGATTTTAAATGAGCTAAAGGTTTGAACAAACAATTCTCTAAAGAAACCATAGAAATGTCCAGCAGGATATTAAGAAAAAAAAGAGGTCAATGTCACTGATTATCAAGGAAATGGAAATCAAAATCACAATGAGGTATGACCTCATATCTGTTAGCATAGTTATGATCAAAAAACAAACACCAATTGATTTTGAACCATGAAGGATAATCTTTACAAAAAGTATATGTGCCCAAAATCCCAACAGGTGATATGAAGGGAAAGGGATTGTGGCATGACCATCCCCCATGAGGTGTGCTTTCTCTCTCTTTTTCTCTCTTTCTATCTCTCTCTCTCTTTCTCTCTCTCTCTCTCTCTCTCTCTCTCGCAAACACACACACCCTCAGAAAACTGAAAGAAAAAGAAAAAAAAAAAACTTGAGTTACACAAAGCAATGCCTAAGGCTAAAAGTATTGGAGGGATATTGACTGTGAAGAGTTACAGGAATATTTACAAATGCCAGAAGTGTTTCCAATTGTAGACTTAAAACAAGTGATGGAAGTTATACTAGTAAGCTGGACAAAGATAGGCAATGAAAAAAATGACAGGAGATTTTAAAAATTAAAATAAAAAAATTAAAATAAATAAAAATAAAGACATAAAAAATTAAAAATAAAATAAATTCTAAGATAGATGCCAAAAGAAAATTAGAGATCTGGAAGTTAGTCATGAAGAACTCACACAGAACTCAAACCAGAGAAATATTTTGTTGTATTTTGTTATATTTAATAAAAACAGTGAAGATATGTAAAGAATAAATTTAGAAACAAATATATTTTATAGAATTTCTATTAAAAGAGTGAAGGGAATACAAGAAAATAAATATTTCATGAGATAATCACTCAGAAGTCCCTAAAATCATAAAAAATACCTGATCTCTCAGACAATTCAGTTCTAATCAGGGTAAATGAAAATAAAACCTCATTCCCACATACATGGCTATGAAATGGCAGAATATCAAGAATAAAGAGAACATCTTCAAACTAACACACAAAAAAGACAGATTACCACAAAGGAATAGCAGATTGGCAGTAGACTTCTAATCAGAAATAATGGAGATTATCTTCAAAGAGACAAGGAAAACTAATTGTCAACTTTGAACTTTGAACATGATCATTCTTCAACTTAGAGTCAAACTAAAGACAGTCTCTGATGTTCAAAGCTGAAAGAATTTACCACCCACAGCTTACTGAAAGAACAAATTAAGAACATTCTTCTCTTCAGCACAAAAGGAAAACCCAAAGGAAAACACAGGGATAAGGAAACATTGGTGAGCACAGAAACAGATCATTAGATTTAATTAGCGATTTGCTATGAAAAATGACTGTTCTATGGTATAAAATACTAAAATAGAAGTTTCCATAATTAATGGGAACGTCTCCCATTCTATAGGAAGAGGAAGCCAACATACAGAATAATGTTAGACTGTTGGAAAAATGTACACTGAAGTGTGTTAAGAATTTAAGAATAATTACTAAAACAAATTACAAAGTTCTTCTGGTGAAAATGGAAACAATGACCAAACTAATGTGACTTACAGAATTTGGGTACTGTATCTCCAACTTCGAAAACAGAATTAACTTCATCTATCCCCCTGCAAATGTTATTGTTAAAATGACATTTTTTCCTGGTTCCCAAATTATCTCCTAAACTAATGGAAGCCTTTGGAACTTACATATCAAGCTTAATGATAAAATTCATGTAGAATATACCCACAGTTTGAATTTAGGTTTTGATGTGATTATATTGGAACTATAAGTATGACTACTCACTTTCCTTACTCTGTGGCAGTCATTAGTAGTTTTTGCTATTTTTGTTGTTGTATGGTATCTTTAGTTTCCCTGTTTATTTAATTTTTAACATTTCCTGCCATGCACACAGAAAAGATGACAAACAATAAATAGTTCAAAAACTTGTTGCAAAGTAAATGTTTTTGCATAGCCACCACCTGGGTCAAGAAGTAGAACATCAGAAACCAAGAAATTGTCTTGGCTCCTCCTTCCTTCCAGAAGTCTGTACAGGTTGTCACTTATCCAAGATGCTTGGGACTGAAGTGTTTTAGATTCTGGATTTTTTTTTTTTTTTTAGATTTTGAAATATTCGAATGCACATAATGTGATATCTTGGGAGTGGGGCCCAAATCTAAACACAAAATAATTTTATGCTTCATATGCACCTTATCCACATGGCCTGAAGGGAATTTTGATTTTTTTGTATTGCATCATTTTGACTGCAATCCCTCACACAAGGCTGGGTTGAAATTTTCCACTTGGGGGGTGGGGGGGTCCATGTCATCACCCAAGAACTGCTGGATTTTCAGCACTTTGAATTTTGGAATGTTCAATCTATAAATATTTATTTCGGGCACTGTAGTTTAATTTTTCTGTTATCTAGCTATATGCAATTATAGTATATATTATATATTCTTGTATATCTGGCTTTTTTCCACATTTTTGTGCAATTCTTCCATATTGCTGTATGTGCTTATTTTTATGCTATATAGTACTATGTTTTAGATATATCCCATAAAATATCCAGACTTCTTTTGAAGAACTGTACATTTGCTTTGGTGATTACGTGACCACATTTCTACAGAGTATGTGACCAGAAGTGGAATTTTGAAGTCATAAAGTATATTTTTGTTCAGCTTTAGAAGATAATCTCAGGGCCAGCAGGTGACATGGTGGTTAAGGTGCTGGACTCCCACATGGCCAACCAAGGCTCGAATTCAGGGCCTATTAGCTTGCTTTTACACTTTGCCTCCCTCTCTTTCTCTGTCTCTTCTGTGAGTGCATGTGCCCTTCAGCAAATTTAAAAATAATAATGATAAACAAAATTAAATAATTTTTAAAAAGAAGATAGTGTCAGTTTTTCAAAAGTGGTCTTACTAGTATTCATTCCCACCAACATCTGAATTCTTGTTATTCTACATTCTCACCAAGACTTGAATTTGCAAGAATATTAAATTGGGACCATTTTATCAGGTATGTAATGACATCTCATAGTGGTTTTTTGTTTTGTTTTGTTTTTAGAGAGGTTTATGTTATAGGGTGCATGCACTCGCCAGAGAGACAGAGAGAAACAGAGAAATAGAAAGCGAGAAATCACCTTCCAGGGGGTATGGCCATGCTGCAATCCCTTCTCCTCTGTTCTTTTCTCAGGATTTTGGGCATATACGTACACCCACTCAGCATGAGTTTTAAGCCACCAGGTCTAGGACTTGAACGATGGTTCACTAGGTGGGAGTCCAGCAACATAATCATTACCCCATCTGTTGGTTCTGTCTCATAGTGATTTTAATTTACATTTCTTATATTACTACTACTAATAATTTCTTTTTCATATATTTAATGATCATGTGGGCATCCTCATTTATGAAGTGTCTCAAAGTTCCTTGTTTGTCAGTTATATACATCATAAATCTCTTCCTCCACCCTTTATGGTATTCTCTTTATGGTATTTTTCAATCATTTTTTAACATTTAAAAAGAATTATTATATGTCTTTTTCCAAATGCTGGTGTTTTTTAACCATATTTGCTGTGTTATTTTCTAATTTTTTTTTGTCTTCTAAAGATTTTTTAACATATTTTCTCTTTTGCTTCATTCTAGAGCAGTGGCAGAAATTCAGCCTTAGATGCTTATCTCTTGGGCTTTAACACCATCTTTAAATAAATTTTAATTTTTCTGAACCATTTGTGACTACACACTTAGTTAACCTCTGTTTTGATGTGTTTTCTATAAAATACAAAGATAATCTCTTGTATAACCATGGTACAATATTAAAAACAGGAAATTTACATGAATAATGTGCTAATATTTAAACTATAGATCTAATTCAGTTTTCACCAATTGTCATAAAAGTAGGTGAAAAATGACACCAATTCAGGTCTAAAATTGGACAGAATCCAATCCAGGGTTAATATGCCTCATATTTAGTTGCCTTATCTTTTTAATCTCCTTAATCTTAGTTTCTTATGCTTTATGTTTCACAACAATGACATTATAAAAGAGATTCAGTCAGTAATTCGGTAGAGCTGTCCCTTGAGTAGATTTATCTGATGCTGCCTCATGACTTGTTTAAAAGCATCCATGGAAATGATCCTACATTCTTCTCAGTACCAGGGAGTACAGGGTATCAATTTTTCCAGATACAAGTGACCCATCAGTATTAGCCACTGATGATTCTGGCTTGAACCAATTATTACTACAATTTTTGTCAAATGGTGATTTTTTTCTAATCCTATGATCTCTTCCAACTTTATTATTCTCACTATGAGAAATACCTTTCCATTTTCCCTTTTTATCCCTTCCTTTATTCAGTGATTTCTTTTTTATTTTATTTATTTATTTATTTAAATTTACATTTTATTACATGTCTTTACAGTATATATTTCTTTTTTAAACACAAAAACTATGCAAGTCAGTGAAGACAAGGAGGGATATTACTATATACATTATCATCAGCAAAGAGCTTCTCATTTTTTGTCAATTAAGCATACTTTTACTCATTTTTCCTTCCCCTTTCCCCTCCCTCCCTTCCATATAAACTTTTTTTTCCACACTTATTGATTCACCAAAGATTTTAAAGTATGGACAAAGCTAGAATCTAGTGACAAGTACACTGTAATTTTCTTCAGAAACAATTATTTTTCCTTTCTCTCCATTCTCCCTTTTATTAATGAGAGGTATAAACTAACTTATTTGAAAAAAATAGTTTAATCTCAATATGGTCTGTTATTTGCACAAAGCCCCATAAGAATTCAATTTCTGATGCAAGGCAAAAGACGCTACTGTATTATTAAACTTATGCAAATAACCATTCTGCCACAAAATAAGAATGCTCACAAATACTTTCTAATTACAAAGGGGTCAAGAAGGGAGAAACATCTATGTTTCAATTTAAAAAAATCTTTAACATATTGCTGAACCCAACAACTCAAAAGAAAACAAAAATTTTTAAATCTGGAAGACAAAGCATAGGAGAAAATCAGTAATGGTTTAGAAAAAATGTCATAGAATTCTATTTCACCAGTTAGGTAGTTTTGTGTAATCTCTTGTTGAATTCACAGTGTTACTGTGGTCTGACCTTGCTGTTAACATTCAACATTATTATTGATATTTCAGAACTTGTCCCTACCATTAAGTTGACCTTTCTCTTGGTCATTTGTAGTTCTCTTATAGTTCTCTGATTTGTCTGTCTTCAATTTCCCTGGTATAGTACTCCCTTCAGAATTTCTCAAAGAGCTGGTCTGGTGTTGGTAAATTCTTTCAGGTTTTGTTTATCTGAGAGTTTTTATCTTTTCTTCTCACATGAAGGATAATCTTGCCAGACATAGTATTTTTGGTTGAAATTGTTTTTCCCTTAACTCTTTGAATATATTTTCCCATTCTTTTCTTGCTTGCATTGTTCCTGATGAGAGGACCTGTGTTAGACTGACGGGTATCCTTTGAAAGTAACATGATGTTTTTAGTATCTTATCTCTGTCTTTGGTTTTGGTCAATCTGGCTATGATGTGCCTTGGTGTAGATCTTCTTGGGTTGATTCTGTGTGTGGTCCTTTGTATATCTAGAGTCTAGATATTTGAATGCCTCTCTTAGTTTGGAAAGTTTTCTTCTAGGATTTCATGGAATAGATTCTCAATGCCCTTATTAGTTTCTTCACTTTCTGGATACTATCTGAGCATCTAATGGTATCTAGTATTTTTTTGTATATTATTCTCATTTTGGGGGGGGTATTTTCTCAGACATTTTGGTGAATTTTTCTAGGTCAGAAGTTCTATCTTCTACAAATGAGATTCAATGTCTGCATGATCTAATCTTCTTTTTAATATTTTCAAGGAAAGCTTTGATTTCCTGTATTACAGCCTTCATCTCTAATAGTTCCATTTGATTCTTTTTTGATGGTGTATATTTCCTCTTTCAGATCATGAAAGAACTTTCTCAGCTCCTGGAACTCATTGTTTCTTTTCTCCTGCATCTTCTGGAGCTCATTGTCTTTCTTCTTTTGTGTCTCTGTTGGCTTTGTCACTATGACTATCCTAAATTCTTTATCTGACATTTCTACAAGTTCCATTGAACTGTCTGCAGATGATGAAGGGCTGTTCTTTCCCCTTGGGGGAGAGATATTCTCTTGATTTCCCATATTTCTTATGCCTCTGCAGTGGTGATTTCTGGTCACCTGATGGATTATACATTACTTCCTGCTTTCTGACTTTTCGCTGTGTATAGGGCTGGAAGCAGGGGTTTGGGCTAGAGGCTTTTTCTAGTTAAAGAGGCAAGGAAAGTCTACCTCATATGCACATGGGTTCTGGCTTTTCACTGGGTGTTGGGCTAGGCAATTTCTACAGTATAGGTTTATAGAATCTCATTTTCCTCCATAGGTAACAATCCTTCACTAAGATTCTTGAATTTTATATTCAAATTGCCCCAGAATTTATTTTTTGGAGCAATTTCTTACTTGCCTGAACAATAAGATGCTCTGGACCTGCCTCATATTTTCCTAGCACTCATTCTGGAATAAGTTTATTTATCTAAGGAACCCTGTTTCTTTTTTTTTTTTTTTTAGAGGTTTTTGCTATAGGGCATGTACACTCTCCAGAAAGACAGAGAGAGAGACAGAGAGACAGAAAGCAAGAAATCACCCCCCGGGGGGGATGGCCATGCTGCAATCCCTTCTCTTCCATTCTCCTCCATTCTCCTCTTGGGGTCTCGAACACAAACGTACACGTGCCTGGCGTGAGTTTAAGCCACTTGGTCCGGAACTCGAACCACAGTTGCCTACATGGGAGTCCAATGACAAAGCCATTTGGCTACCTCCTAGTCCCAGGAACCCTTTTCTTTTTAAAGGACAGTGTATTTAGAAGCCAAAATCTTGCCAATCGGTATGCTCATTGTTGCTGGGATGTCATTGCTTTTAGTTTTTATTGGACAGACTAGTTAAGTGTATACATAAAGATAAACAGAGAGATAATATTTACCATGAATTCTCACTAATTCATCCAATGCTTTTCCATTGTTTTTGAGAACCCACTAACAGAGGATTCACTTCACCTTTCCCTATATCACATGTATAATTGTTTCCCCAGCAGTGAGAAACTGGGCTTCCATTAACCACCTATTTACTTTTTATAAATCCTAGACCAGTAGAATACACAAAAAATTATGTCACATTTGCTAACCTACACTAAATCTGCCTAGAATTTAATCTTTAGTTACAATTTTTTGTGTGTTTAGCCTGAGGATAAACAGTCAACATATTGTGTTAAAAAGTTGCTTGAGTTAGGTTGTTTTTTGCCCTCTAATATAGTTCTGAAATACAAATAAATCCAATTGTTTGACTTTGTATACTTTTTAGGGTTTTTTTTTACACATTTTTGTTGACTTTATTTTATTGTGTACATAACACTGATCTGGTTACAAAAGTCCAAATTGCACAGAAAGGAACACTTGGAAAAGTGTCACTTTCCCTCTCCTATTTTTTTTTAAAGAATGATTTTATTTTACTTTATTTATTTATTTATATTTTTATTTGACCAGAGAGGGATAGAATGAGAGTGAGAGAGAGAGAGAGGAAGAGACAGAGAGAGAAAAAGTGAGAATGCAAGCCACCAGATCTGGGACTCAAACCACAGTCAGCCATATGGGAGTCCAGTGCCCTTAACCACCATATCACCTGCCAGCCCCACACTTCCCCCTCTCTTTGACACTGTACCCTGCACCCCATACCTCCCATTCTTTCCACCCTGTTCTTCCCCAGCTCCTGTAAATATCCAGTTTTGCATTTGAGAATTAATCAAATTAATCTATATTTTTAAACTTATTTTTGAGATTTACAAAATCACGTTTTTGTTTGTTTTTTTAAAATTCTGTTTCCATGTTTTTTCCTCCTTTCATTTCATATTTTGTGTATTGAACCTTTTTCCACTTGTTTTTTGTTTAAATTAGCTAATGTTCTGTCTATCTTGTTCATTTATTTTTAAACCATTTTATTAGTTAAATGTACTTTTTTTCCTTAGTTTCTCCTTATTTAACTTATTCTATCATCTTTTTTTCTTATTTTTGTTTTTATTTGTGCCCCGGCCCATGGGACAGTTGAACAGGTTCCCTGGGGGAAGGAGTGAGAGATGAGACAAACACACGCACACACAATATGAGATACTGATCAAGTTGTCTTTTTCCTCCATGTTCCGTGTTGAGGAGAAATGGCGAGTTATATACAACTGGTGGGCACCAATTGGTTGCCCGAAATGCAAATAAGATACAACAGCATGAACCAATCATTGATGTGGGTGGATCTCTCCCATTACCTAGAAACCCAACCACTTCCGGGGAGAACAGTTGGTCACATGATTTCTGAGAAACGATTTGCTCAGTGAGGAAGTGAAGCCTAATGATTTCCAAGATGGCGAATAACTCAAGATGGCTTCCGTATGCAGTGCCCTCCACATATTTGGTTTATTTTTTTTTTCTCTTTTGGAGTTGAAATTTTATTTATTTTTATTATGTTATATCTGTTTATGTTTTTATATGGCAATGGATTTTCCTCTGATAACTATCTTAAATAAACACTATAAATTCTAATATGCAGTATTTTCAATAGTGTTTAATAAGAGCTTTTATTTTATTAATTTCCAAGTGAACAGGGTCAAGGGCTTTTGTTCTCTGTTTAATTTTTAATTGTATTCCTTGTGATCCAAAAGCATTACATTATTTCTACTTTATAGAACTTCCTGACCCTTTCCTTATAACCTAACATGTCATCAGTTTTCAGCAGTTTTGCATGTCTGCCTTAGAAAAGCTCCATTCTCTCTTATCAGATTATAAATGTTGATATGGAAATATAAGATCTGTCTATTGGTTGTGTTATTTAGATCTTCACAGTTCTGAGTAGAATGAACATACTATAAAGTAGCACCTACCTGATGCTATACAGCTTACTGTGATCATTAAATACGTATTTTTAGTATTTTTTTAATTTCAAAAAAAGCAATTTTTGCTTTAATGAATCAATTTTTTTTTCAATGCTGAGAGCTTTGCTTAAAACTTAAATCCAGGAAACAGAATAGGATTCTCTTCAAATAGTAGGTCCATGAACCTATCAGCAGCTCAAGATAAGATAAAAAATCCTTAAAACTGGAAAAAGCATAAAGAAAATCAGAAAATATGTGTTAGCCAAAAGTCATAAGATTCTATTTCACCAGTTCAATCTCATGCACTTAATCTATCTTCTGTTGTGGCTAGATCTTCCCATTTAAATTCTAGAACATAACATTCAACTGCAGATCTGTCCCTACCATTAAGTTGGCCATTTTCTTAGTTGTTATTAAACTCTTATTTCTGTATGTCTGTATTTAGTTTTCCTGGAATAGCACTCCCTTCAAAATTTCTTGGAGATCTGGTCTAGTGTTGGTAAATTTTTTCAGGTTTTGCTTATCTGAGAATGTGCTTGTCTTTTCTTCCCATATGAAAGATAATCTTGCCATGTACACTATTCTTGGTTGAAATTGCTTTTCCCTTAACACTTTGAATATATTTTCCCATTCTTTCCTTGCTCTCATTATTTCCGATGACAGGTCTGCTGTTAGCCTGAATATCCTTTGTAGGTAACTTGACGTTTCTCTCTTGCCAATTTTAGTATCTTGTCTCGGTCCATGGTTATGGTCAATCTGGCTATGATGTGCCTTGGAGAAGATCTTGGGTTGATTCTATATGGGATCCTTTGCATTTCTTGAGACTGAATCTTTGAATGCTTCTCTAAGTTTGGAAAGTTTTCTTCCAGGATTTCATGCAATAGAGTATCAATGCCCTTATGAGTCTCTTTGCCTTCTGGGATACCAATTATCCAGATGTTTGGACATTTAATGATATCTAGTATTTCTCATATATTATTCTTATTTTGGGGGGCTATTTTCTCAATCTTTGTGGTGGACTTTTCTAGGCCAGTGATTCTGTCTTCTATATCTGAGATTTGATTCTCTGTGTGATCTATTCTACTTATAATACTTTCAAGAGAGGTCTTGATTTCCTGTATTACAGTCTTCATCTCTAACAGTTCCATTTGATTTTTTTTTAGAATGTGTACTTCCTATTTCAGATCACACAAGAACTTCCTCACCTCCTGAAAATCATCAGCTCTTTTCTCCTGTGTCTTCTGAAGTTCATTGCCTAGCTTCTTTTGCATCTCTGTTAGCTTTGTCACTATGAATATTCTAAAATTTTTATCTGACACTTCTGTGAGCTCCATTGTTCTATCTATGAATGAATAGGAGTTATTCTTTTCTTTTGGAGGAGAGGTATTTTCTTTCTTTTTCATATTTCTTGTGCCCTGCATTGATTTTTGGTCATCTGAGGGGTTGTGCATTTCTTCCTAATTCTTAAAGTTCAACCTGAGCATTCAGAGGCATGCTGGAGGAGGTGATCTACAATCTATCTTCCATTATGTTTTTCATTCTTTGTGCATCAAATTCAATGGGAATTGAGGAATATCTTGACCCTAATAGTATTCAGATGTTTTAATACTGTTCACTTAGACCTGTCTAGACACTCAGTGCATGAAGGCTGAGCAGTCAAGGAATGAAGTAAAAGAAAAAGGAAAAGAAAATAGAAGAAGAGGAAAGAAGAAAAAAATATCAATAAAAGAAAAAAGACAATAATAAAATTTTATATTTTAATTTTGAAATGCAAAAGATGAAAACCACATGGCATGTGTTCATGCCACACAAAAGAAATATTTCACAGCTGAAGTTCAGTAGCCATTTCAGAATGGGCCTGAATTTGTGCTTCTTCAATCTAGAAATGAATCTGGAAGAGAAGTCTCAGCAGAAGATCTTCATTTTTAGTTCCTGAAAGCAATATTTCATAGATAAAGTTCAGTAGCCATCTCCTGAACATTCTTTTTTGAAAGTTAGAATTCACATAACCAAATCCCTATAGGGGTAGAGCATTCTCTAAGTAAATAGTGCTCAATTTGCTCTCTTGTATTTTCTCTTTCCTTTCTGAGACATTACAGACTCATATGACGTACTTTAAAAGCCAGTGCAGATGGGTAGAATTCCTGGGATGATGAATATTCACCCTTGTAAACCAGACCAAATAACAAATCTATGTGATCATGATACTAGTTTATGAGCATTGCCTGTTTGGTGGCCCAGCATGTCAATTTGATTTTCTATGTCTAAGGAAATACTCTTTCTCAGGATCTCAGTCTCTCTTTCTCTCTCTCTCTCTCTCATTCTCTGTCCTTTCCATTTTCTCTTCCTCAGTATATTTTTACATATATAATATTGTTTGCCTGGCAAATTTTATGAGTGTTTATTTACAATTATTCATCATATATCTTTACAGTATACACTATGGTGAGGTTCTTTTTACCCTTGATTCCCTCCCCCCATCTCCACATTGCTCATCACCCTCCCATGCTGTCTCTAGTATCCATAGTGGCTCTCTATATTTTTATACTTTCCAATCTTTCAGTTTCTGCCATAGAGTGCAGATATTCAGTAGTCTGGCTTACTTCACTTAGCATTAAACCTTCCATATTCAAAGAGAGACAAAGGGCAGGCCTTCAGAAAAAAGACTCCTCCATAGCTCCTGAGAACTAATGATTTCAGGGACAAAAAGAGAAATGAAGATTTTCTACTGATAATTCAGCCTCCAGTTCACAAACTTGAGTGACAAATATAAGGGAACCATAGCCAAACATTCAAATACTACTGGCGTTAACATATTCCTCAATATCCATTAAATCTTCTGCACAAAGGGATAAACACATAACAGCAAAGAGATTCCAGATTACCTCCTTTTGCATGCTCCTGAATGCTCAGATTGAACTTCAAGAATTAGGAAGAAACACACCATCCATCAGATGACCAGAAATCACCGCAGGGACACAAGAAGTATAGGAAAGCAAGAAAATACTTCTCCTCCAAGGGAAAAGAATAACTCCTTTACATCCACATACAGTTCAATGGAAATCATGGAAATGTCTGATAAAGAATTTAGAATATTCATAATGACAAAGCTAACAGAAATGGAAGAGAAGAGAGACAATAAACTGTGGAAGAGGCAGGAGAAAGGAGCTGACAAGTTCCAAGAGGTGAGGAAATTCTTGCAAGATCTAAAAGAAGAATTACTTTAAAAAATAATCAAATGGACCTGTTAGAGATGAAAGCTATGATACAGAAAGTCAAAATCTCTCTTGAAAGTGTTAAAAGCAGACTAGATCATACAGAAAATAGAATCTCAGGTGTAGAAGAAAAAATTGCTGGCCTAGAAAAATCCACCACAAAGACTGAGAAAATTACCCCCAAAAATGAGAATAATATGCCAGAAATACTAGATACTATCAAGAGTCCAAACATCTGGATAATTGTTATCTCAGAAGGCAAAGAGACTCATATGGGCATTGATACTCTGTTCCACAAAATCCTGGAAGGAAACATTCCAAACCTAAAGAGGCCCTCAAAAATCCAGTTCCAAGAAATAAAAAGGACTCCAAATAGAATCAATCCAAGAAGATCTTCAAGACACATTGAAGCTGGATTGACCAAAAACACAGACAAAGACAAGATACTAAGACTGGCAAGAGAAAAATGGCAGGAGTTCTGCAAATGGCCCATCAGGCTAACAGCAGACCTCTCATCAGAAACAATGTGTGCAAGGAAAGAATGGGAAAATATATTCAGTGTTAAGAGAAAAGCAATTTCAGCCAAGAATACTGTACCCAGCAAGATTATGTTTCATATGGTAAGAAAAGACAAGAATATTCTCAGATAAACAAAACCTGAAAGAATTTACCAACACCAGATCAGATCTCCAAGAAGTTCTCAAGGGAGTGCTATACCAGAAAAAATTAAATACAGACACACAGAAATAAGAGCTCAAAAACTAAGAAAATGGCCAACTTAATCATAGGGACAAGTCTGAAGTTGAAGATTATTTCCCAGAATTTTATTGGGAAGATCGAACAACAACAGAAGATAGATTAAGTACATGAGACTTAACTGGTGAAATAGCATTTTATGACTTTTGACTAAAACACTGCTGGTTTTGTTCTATGCTTTGTTTTCTGGTTTTAAGGATTTTTTTCCTGTCTCGAGCTGGTGATAGGTTCATGTACCTACTATTTGAACAGAATCCTAACCTGTTTCCTGGCTTTAAGTTTTAAGCAAAGTTCTTTAGCATTTCTGTGATTTATTAAAGTTAAAATTGCTTTTCTTGAAATTACCAGTTGAACTTGCTGTTGAAAGTGGTTAGATTATATAAGAAATTGTGTGATCAATAAAATGTGGAGAAAAGGGGATGGAAAACAACTGTCGACGCCAGAGAGAGTGTGGGAGGAGCATGGGAAAGGGCAGAGGGCAGAAATAGGGCTTAAAATGTGTGTGTGTGTGTGTGTGTGTGTGTGTGTATATCAAACTCAAAATAGGAAATTATTGATGATAACATGCATGATTATGCCACTATGCAGTATATTCTGGATGGGAAATCACATTTTCTATACTGTGATGATGCTTAGGGAATGAATGTAAATTGATTAATTTAAAAAAAGGTTCAGAAAAATAAAAGCTCATGGTAATACATGTAATGGGAAAACTATGTATGAATTTCAAAAAGTTTTGGTATCAAAATAAATTCATAATTTAATTGTAAAATAAATAAATAAAGTTAAAAAATTCCCTTCCATATTTATTCACTTTCTTTCTTTTTTTCTTTTAATTTGATAGTGGATACATGAATGTGCCAGAGAAAGAGAAAAAAAGAAAGGAAAAGTGAGAAAGCACTCCCCCCATGGAAAATGACCATGCCTCAATCCCCTCTATTCCTTTTCCTCTTTTGGGATTTTGGGCATGCATACAAATGCGCCTAGTGTGCTTTTCAAGTCCTCAGATTGGGATTCAAACCACACAGTTGGCCATGTGGTATACAGTCAGTTTAATCACTGACTAGCCAACAGATATACCTTTTTTTTTTTTTTTAAAGAGAGAGAATTTCACTATAGGGTGTGTGCACTTGCCAGAGAGACAGAAAGCAAGAAATCAACCCCCAGAGGGATGGCTATACTGCAGTCCCTTCTCCATTCTCCTCTCAGGATCTTGGGAACACATGCACACATGCCCAGCATGAGTTTTAAGCTGCTGGGTCTGGGACTTGAACTGTAGTTAAATATGTAGGAGTCCAGCAACATAACAATTATGCCATCTGCTTTTCACAGATACAGTTTTACCATAAGTTAAATGTTACAATAAAATCGTGTAAACCTGAGGATTTTCATAAAGACTATAAAGCATTTTTCAGACATTACCTATGAATACTAACTTCTAGTAAGGTTTCACACAAAGAAAATGAAAATGCAAAGAGATGGGAGAAATACCTGGACCTTAACAAATCAACTATCAATCAACATTAAATATAAATTCCATCTCAGAATACATATGATAGCAATCTTAGTTTTTGAACCTGGTTTGATTTGGGACTTCAGAAAAGTATAAAGATGGAATCGTATCTGCATTAAATATATTGCCTTTAATGGAAAAAAAAGTAGGATTATGAGGAAATACAGATGTCCAAAATAAATATTCATCAGTGATAGTGACCAAAAAAATCACTTTGAAAGCAATGAACTATACTTTGGCTAGTGCTGTTGATGACAGGTGGGGAGAGAAAGCCACCTCACCTTCGCCAAAGGGATGATAAATCCCAGACCACCCTGGCAGGTCACAGCAAAGCCCCACCCTGTACTACTGGCTGAGCCAGGTAACTCCATTTCGGAGCTTTCATCTGACAGAAGCAATCACAAATGCGAACCAAGATTTAACTAATAGATGATCATTGCTTATTATTACTTACAGCAATAAATGAGCAAATAAACCAATAGATAGAACTATCTCAAGCTCTCCAGGTACACTCATAGATAGAACTATCTAAAGCTCTCCTATCTATCTCCCCCTATAAAAAAGACAAACATCCAGCATATTGTACTTTATGTATTTATTTACTTGTTTGTACATCACCAGTTCAGTTCTCTGAGGTGGTACTTTTCCATCCATTCCTGTACTAGCAGCTGGCATCTCCATCTATCCATCTATCTAGCTATCATTGATCTGTATGTATATTTGTATCTTTCATACATCTGTATCTGTCATCCATCTATATCTATTATCTATTATTTATGTATGTATATCTATCATCAGTGTATCATCTACCTATCTGTATCTTTCATCTGTCTACAGCTAGCATGTATCTGTATTCATTTTCTTTATCTCAATATCATCTATCTGTATCTCTCTTCTATCCATCTACCTGTTAGCAATCTTTTATCCATAGATCTGTATCTTTTATCTATACCTATTATCTATACCTATTACCTACCTAAATATATTTATCACTACATCTATCATTTCTATATCTGTCATCTATCTATATCATCTGTATCTATCATCTATGAATGTTATATATCTATTTATCAACTCTATCTATCCATCTCTCTATCTGTATCTATCTACAATACTTATCTATATCTGTCATCCATCTATATCTATCACTTGTCTATACCTATCTATCCTATCATCTGTACATCTATCTGTCTGTCTAGTTACTATGCTCAGCACTACTACTGAGAGATCCCCACTTGCTCCTTGCTGGTCATTGCACCCCTGTCACCACAGTTATGTCTACTGCTTCCAAGGAGGCAGTTCTGCTCCAGTCACAGTGACACATACCAGTGGGTTAGCACCCACCCCATCCCATGGCTTCTATTCACCCTCTTCAAAACTCATCCGTGCAGTAAGAAACTGATGCTATTCAACTGTTTTTGACAATTTCTGATTGAACCTAATAGAAGACTCTCTTATTCTTGCTTCAGTTCACATCAGACAGCCCTGGCCAGGTTGTCCATTTGATTTACCCTAACACCTGTACATTACGAGGATGTATTTGCTCTGCTGGTAATACCTCAGCACCCTGTACAGGACAGGACACAAAGTGCTGAAAAAAAAAAAAAAGGTCAATAATAGACACAATCTTAGGAAACAGCAGGAAGGTGGACAGGAGCTGCAGATGAGACTGGTGTGCTGAGGCATGACTGAAATGTATTGTTGAAGAACAGGGTGGGATCATCTATAAGTGATGGTGGGCAGCTAAGATGCTGGGATGCAGACTTTAAGCTGCACGAATTAAAACAACAAATTAGAAATGCAAGAAAAAGGTTTTTTTGTTTGTTTGTTTGTTTTTGTTTTTTTTTTTACTTTTTGACAAAAAATTAATAAAACCAGAGCAAAGATCCCAAGAGGACATTATAGACTTGTGATATAAAGGTTTACAAGTCTGTGTGACAAGTGGGATGAACACGAGTGGCAATTCTCAGAAAGAGTCATGGGAATTGTGGTCTACTTGAAAACGATTGTTGTTAGGGTTGGCAGGTGACATGGCTGAAACACTGGACTCCCACGTGGCCAACCATGGTTTGAGTCCCGGACCAGGTGGCTTGCTTTCTCACTTAGTCTCTCTCTTTCTCTGGTCAAATTAAAAAATAATAATAATAAAATTAAATATTTTAAAAAAATGATAGTTGAGGAACCTGGAAAATAACGACATTCAAGAAACTGGAATTCTGGCCGTGCCACTGATATCAATAGGAAGTTTGGGGTGAGGATGTTATTTTATAGGATTTGATGAATTGATGTTAAACCTTGTGTGAGGACCAGTTTCATGCATCACCTGGGCTAGACTTTGGTACCATTACCCAAACACTAATGTAGGTGCTGCTGTGAAGATATCTGTAAATGTCATGAATATCTACAATTAGTTGGCTTTTTGAGAAGGAGAGCATCCTACAAAACGTGGGTGGGCCTCATCCAATCAGGTGAAAGGCTTTAAGAACAGAGCTGATAAAGAAGAAACAACATCTGTGGACTGCAGTGTCAGTTCTGCCCAAGACTTTCTTACTCGTCCTTTCTGAAGACTTTCCCATAGATTTCACACTTTCCTAGGCAGCCTTGATAATCACGTTACCCATACACTTTATCTGTCATCTATCTATATCTATCAAACATCATCTATCTATAATTGATCTATTCTCTATTTATATCTTTCCTCCATATTTATTTACCTGTATCTATTATATCATCTATATCTTCGTTGCTATCATCTACCTATCATCTATATCCATCCATATCATATGTCTGTATCTTTCACCTATGTATATCTATTATCTCTATCAACTATCTTTTTGTTTGCCTGTTTTGTTGTGTTTGTCTATTTCTACTTACCATCTATCTACATCTATCATCTGTAACATATATCTGTCATCTGTCACCATAGGTCTACCATCCATATACCTGTATCTTGCAGATATCTATATCTATCACCTATGTGTAACTATTATCTGTCCATAATCTATCTATCTATCATAAATCTATCACCTATATACTATTTTTAAGCTGTCTATATCTATCACCTATCTATGACTATTATCTATCTGTCATCTCTGTCTAACTACCACCTGTATCCATCTATCATATAGCCTACTGGTTCTCTAACTGATGGGACCCCCAACTGACACTCTAGATCAACCTGTTCTCTAGATATTTTGGTCATTTTGTTTTTACGAGGAAACATCCTGATGCATCCCCTCCCCAGATCCACTGGCTGCTCTCTACATGGCTAGAAGTAACGTCCTTCCTATACTCACTGCTTCCACTTAAAGGAAGTTGGGCCCCTCCAACCTACACAGTTCTCCAGAAGAGGAGGGAGCTCCTGGGCTGTGGAACTCCCACACCTGCCCTTGCCCCACTGTCACTGCAGTCCCTGGACATGCCAGCCTAGGCTGTCTGCCGAACACTCACCAGGCTGTGCCCCTGCCATGTGGAGGGCACATGCCACTTCCCACATGCTGTCCTCTTAGTGCCTCACTGTCCATGACCCTCCTCCACTCTTTCTCCCACAGTTTCTAGCAGCCCTCAAAGTTACCTTTTTCTTGCCCTAAGAGGAAAAGAATGTTTCAGTGGCTCTGTCTTGCATTTTGTTGTAATGCAGCCTCTAATCTAGAGGTTTTCATCCTTACAGCACAATCTATCACCACTGAATCTTCTCTGAAATGCTAACGACAGGCATCTCCCAGTTAGAATTTCTGAGGGTGGGGAACACATGTGTTTTGCCAAAGTTCCCCTGGCAATGTTAACACCCTTTAAGGTCAAGAAGCACTTTTCTAAATCAAACATTTATGGCCAGCACTTACTGTTCTCTTTCATCTATTATGTCCTTCTGATATGCCTCCATCGATCTCCTTGGCTGCTTACCTGAATGACCTCAGGCTCTTGGCTTCACTGACTCTCTGAGTGACACACCTGAAAGGTAAACATGGTGTTAGAAAGATGTGTGGATCTCAGCTCTACCAGTAACAAATTGTGTGCTTGCATGTGTGCAATCTCTTGTCCTAAAACTTGATGGCAAGTGGTGGTCCCTCATATCTCCCACCCAGAAGAGAGGTCTAGAGCCACCTGGCTGCCCATCCAGTTCTCACAGGAACCTTGGAAGTACTCAAGCAGTTGTGTCAGGATACATTAAAACTGTCATGTTCAGGACAGAGGGTGAAGGCAAGAGGTATATTAAAGGTCGAATAACTTACAGATATGTGTAGAAGGTCTTGGGTTCTGACTTTGCTCCATTGCCCTTGCATTTGACTTGACATCTTTAAAAGTTTCTACTCAAACATCCTCCCCATTTTTGTCTTCCCTCCTCTCCAGTGAAACAAGCTCTGCATTCTTACAACGTTCAGGATCTTTTCAGACTGGATAAAGTTTGCCACACTTCTGGCCCTGAAGGGCTGTGTTCAGACACCTACTACAGTCAGTGGTGTTGAATTTACTCGGTCTCAGTTCTGGTTACTCCAGGGTGGAAAGAGCTCATCTCCCATCCTTCAACCTTTATCCATTGCCCTTGATTAAAAATTCAAGAATCCCTCTTCCCTTACCCTAGCCTCTGTCTCAGGAGACACTACAGACTGTTTCCAGATACAACATGCCTTTCTGCTTCCCAGGGTGTTTGGCTCCAGTGATAAACTGACCCAGCACAGATTCATCTTAATCCACGTCTCAAATTTTGCTACCAAACCATCTCCGAGTGTATTACCCAAGGAATCCCAGAAGCAGAGTCTAAAACTACACCCATAAAATGGCCTTAAATTCTCCCATCTTGTTATTAGAATTCATATGAATTTGGCTTTTAGTCCACTTGCTTTCATAGAGATTCAATTGATCAGATCAATTAAAAAACATAAGAAAATAAAATTTAAGTCCAAAAAAATATGTTGAGATTATGTTAGACTGTGGATTCAAACCTTTAGTATACGTGGTTGAAAAATCACAGATAAAGCAGACCATTGATGGATATAAAGTGCTGACTGGTTAACATAGACAATCTAGACAGTGGTCCAGGGAAGGCCCCACCATGGCGGCTCTTATGCCATCATGCCATGGTCAAGATCCAGTCCTTTTTCTCACAGTGGTCTATGGAACCACTACCAATCCACTCAGCAGAGGCTGGAGAAAAAGCCTGTCCACTTTCTCTGTTCCACACCCCTGTCCATCTGAGGAAGATCTCCTATTTCCTGCCTTTTCCCATCTGCAAAATTAGGAGGATGGACTAATTTGTTCTTCTGGCTCCAAAATTCTATCCTGTGAGTAGAATAATCTCACACAATCCTTTCAAGATTTTTCCCTAGAGGATCTGCTTTAAACACAGATAAGGATGATTTGTAATTAATTACCAATGGCTTGCACATAAATGATCTCCAAAATGCTTGACTCTCTTGGGTAAATGCTACTTTTGAGATGTCAATAGCAATAGGCACCCATTTGTTTAGAAAATCTTCCCCTCTGGTGCCTGCGCCTGTAAGCTCTTGCTCTAGCCCCTGTTGAGATTCCATACAGTTCCAAATCCAAATTATTCCACCTGCATTTGTGATGCCTCCCAACCCAAGGCTCTGATTTCAGAAAATTTATTATCAATCACACACTCCATGTGTTCCTGGGGACGGTTCAATTCATCTCAGGCAAAACCCGAATGACATTGCATTTTGTCTCTACTCCCCTATTGCCAATGCAGGAGTACTTGGAAGAATAACATTTTAATGGCTCAGAAACCGTTCCCAACAGAATTATCAGAGAGAGGATTTTTCAAGGGTTACATCACCAAATGACCAAACAAAGACACAGTGTCTGCTACCGCCCACATGACTCCACTGTGAGCCATGTTTTCATAATGATGCAGCGAGATCTGGACACACCTCTTTCGTAAGTGGTAAAAGAAATATTAGCAAGGAAATGAAAACCTGGACTTCAGAACTAAGAAGCCATCAAAGAATCTCAAAAGCAGAGCAAATCCTACTTTGTGGTTTATTCTTAGTAGGAAGACCAGCCAAGATGCATTGGACACATTGGTCACAGAATGTACATGACCTCATATGACCCTCGCAAGAGCCCGATGAGACGAGTCCTGTTACTGTCCTCATTGAACAGAAGGGAAAGTGGGAGGCTCCTTGGCACTGGCTACTTTGACCAGCTACCAAGGAGGAAGGGGCACCAACCCCAGGTAAATAAGACTCATAGCACCCTCGTCCGAGGTTGATTTTAACTAAACAAGATTGAGTTAGGAAAAGGCTGAAGTATAGAAAGTACTATATTGACAACATTTCCCTGCATTTCCTTATGTGTAGCCCAATTACACTTTATCTTATTAAAGTAGAATTTCAAGTTTTTTAAAAGCCCTTTTAGAGAGATAAAGAGAATTGATTTGCATCAAACATGATTGTGTTGGCTTTAAGACTATTTACAAGGGCTTTTGTTCCTTTAATAGGTTACATATTCTGCCCAGGGCTGTCTCCAGCTGCCCAGACTCAGAAATCTCCTTTTTTTTTTTTTTTTTTCCCCTTGTTTAAAGGACCAGAGTTGATTTTATGTACAGCTTCCCGTTGGCCCCATCTGGTTCTTGATGGAGAGTGATGCTCTCCTGAAGCCCTCTTCCCTCTGCCCTGGTCACAGGTGTGAACCAATTAACAACAGGGTGCTCACAGTGAGCTGAACGCTGGTCTCCCGTGGCGTTTTTTTCCCCTTGTTTAAAGGACCAGAGTTGATTTTATGTACAGCTTCCCGTTGGCCCCATCTGGTTCTTGATGGAGAGTGATGCTCTCCTGAAGCCCTCTTCCCTCTGCCCTGGTCACAGGTGTGAACCAATTAACAACAGGGTGCTCACAGTGAGCTGAACGCTGGTCTCCCGTGGCGCAAGCGCACTTGAGTAAGAGATGTCTGGAGAATGTCTTCAACACGCCGAGGAGCTGGCTATGAAATTAATATTTCAGAAACATACAAAGGCACAGTCCCTTCCTGGAATAATCTGCAGTTCAACCCAGTTTTCTCACTGACTCCTCTTACGACACAATTTTGGTCTCATTTTGAGTACTGCAGTAGGGCTGTCTGTTTCTCCTCCAGGCTCCAATCACATTGAATGTTTCGCCGTTCCTTGAAATCGCAACGCTTTCCAGTTGCTCCCCACCCCTGCACTGTTCCTGCTCCTTCTCCTCGCACTGGCTTCCCCACTCTCTTCCTCAGTCCCTGGGAAATGGAGGATCCAGTAGATTCTGGCAAAAATGTCCTATCCACTTGTGACAATGGAGAGAGGTCCAAAGCAATTTCAATGGCTCCCTAATGTATTCACTATTGGTTTTCAAATGAGGTAAATCCTGCAAGCAATGTTCACCACCTTGGGGAGAAAGCAAATTTAGACCCACATCATGGAACCCTCTGTTTAATAGATGAGCCACCAACACCAAAGGGACAGAGGTCTTGCCATAGAAACCATGCACTTCCAGGCTGCTGTCTCAGAAAATCACTTAGCCCAGCTGCCTTTTCCTACACTCTCTGACCCAGTTCCCCAACATGTCAAGGCCTGATGCCTGATGACCATCGTCACCCAACCCCACTGTCACGCTGGGTTGCTCAATTATCATGGGCCCCAACCTCAATCACATTTTTAGAAATAGACGCTTATCTTCCTAGAACCTTCCATCCAAGTAGCCTCATCTTGCCAATGGAGTTTTAGAAGCTGGCCAACCCCTCTGTTTCTGGAATCTGTGTTACCACATCTCCTCTCATTTGTGCTACTTCTCGGTTGAAACTTCATGGTTCATTGTCAATGAGGAAGCAAGAAGAAAATTACAATAAACCATGGTTCTATGGTCTGAATATCCTCCAAAATCCATGCATTGAAACCCAGTCCCCACGGTGATGGTATTAAGAGACCAAGAGGTGATTAAGCCATGAGGGCTCCTCCTGGCCCAAATGGGATTAAGACCCTTATAAAAGGTTTCATGCAGCATTTGCTAGTCCTTCTGCCTTCTGTCTATGAGGATACAACTTACCTTCCTCTGAGAATCAGCAACAAGGCACCATCTTGCAAATAGAGGACAGCTTTCGCCAGACACCAGAGCTGCCAGCACCTCGATCGTGGACTTTCCAGCCTCCAAAACTGTGAATGAGTTTCTGTTGCTTATAAATTACCCAACCTTAGGTATTTTTTACAGTAGCACAAAGACTAAGGCAGATGGTTTGGGGCTTATAGTATCATTTCTTTCATTTGTTTGCTTCTTTACTCTCTTTTTCTTAATTGAGAAAAGGCACATGTGCTTGCCAGAGAGGGAGAGAGAGAGAAGGCACCCCAAATGGTGTGCAATCCCTTTTTCCTCCATGGTTCCATCCTATCAAGATTTGGGCCATACATGGATACACACTTAGTGTGTTTCTCAAATTGCCAGGGCAAAGACCTGGATCACCACTGCCACATGGGATCCAGTTCCCTTCACAGGGCTTAACCACTGGGCTATGAGGCAGGCCCATGGTATTAGTTCTGAAAACACTACTATCTGATGCTTTTATTTCATTACTATATAATGCAGCTAGTGTAGGTATATGTGATATAACTTAAAAGATAGCAAAATCTTGGGGTGTGGGAGAGTTTAAGGTAGACTCTAATCTCATCTTCATGTCTGCTCAGAGACTAAATATGCAGACTATGGCTAGACCATACATAAAACTATTGGATTGTCAGAAAAGTCATGAGGTATTTTTTTCTGTTTTTCTATGCAAAAAATGTGCCATGACTTTTCTAATAACCTGGCAGATCTCTGACCCACACTCTGCAGCAACTAGCCTAGGAAGCCAACCTATTATCTCTAGCAATCAGTCAAGGAAGAATAACCAGAGCAACAATCAGCCCCAAATTGGTAGGACTTACTTAATAATTGACAGCCTCCTTAATTTTTGGTCCCATTTCCAAATTAGAACTGACTGGAGAAAACCATGGTGCCAAAACTATTGGTTGCAGAACCGACTTGTCATTCCCTAAACTAGGCAATCCATAGACTGGTCTCTATTGCGCTGCTATGCAGAGTATACACTCTGCTAGTCCAGGAGCTGTTTGTTATTAATTCACATTGAGATGAACATTTAGGATGTTCAGAAACTTCCAGAGCAATTCCATGTGTTCTAATTCTATTTATGAAATATGACTTTATGTTTGTTGAATAAAAAGACGCTTGGCTAGTTCCATAGATCAGTGGTAACACACTGCTCAAGAGAAAATAGATCTCACGGGGCAATGGCAGCTAAGATCCCTAGCCTGGTCAGCCTGAAATACAGCAGGCACGTTTGCGAATTCCCATGATCTGATGGCTTAGAGGACCAGAAGAAGGAGATCACAGTGTGGCAGACCCTATGGAGGGTGCTTATCTCTCTCGCTCTCTGCCTTCCTCACATGTATACATTCTATCATGAATAAAGAACAAGTCAAGGTTTATCATTTGTATGTCTTTTGTTTTTTTAGCAATTCATGATTATTGTACTTTATAAAGATATTAGTGTGAAATAAATAACAATAAAAAATAAATTTAAATAAAATTTGAATTTAATTTTAAAATAAATTAAAAAATGAAAACAAAAACTTGGAGAATCACTGGTCTTTTGTGATTCTGGTCTTTTCTTCAAGGGCCCTATCCACATTAGTACCTTTAACTGTAATAACCTCCGTAAATACCCTATTTCCAAATATAGTAACATTGAGGGTTGGAGCTCCAAAGCATTCATTGGGTGGTGAGGGGTACAATTCGGTTCATGGTAATAAGGCCTGAGAGAACTTGTCAGTCCCAGGGTTGGCAGTGGTGAAGACAATGATGACAATGGGCTATCAATAGCTGCAAGGCATATTCCTCAAACAAATAAATGAATATGACTTAAGTGAGAAAATAATTATTTCTAATTGTATTTACAATTTGTAAATATATATTTATAAGAATTATTTATCCAGTGCATGTGAGGTCCATGTGTACAACGAACATGACTTTGGAAGGGTAGGAGTCCTGGCCCAGTTTTTCTCAATGGGAGCTCAAGCCCTTCATACTATTGGTTTTTCTGTGATTTGAGTTATACTTTTAACAACTGGCAAGTTAATCACTCAAAAAGTAATTTGGCCAGCATACAACACCAGTAAATTGCAGTGGAAAATTAAACAAGAAAAAGTTCTGAATTATGTTTCTGGAAATAAAATAGTCATAGGAATACAGAGAAATCAAAGGTATTAGTAACTTGGCGTGTTAGGCTATTTCTAATTCAATCCAACTGCATGAAGAGTAGAATCTAGTTCTCAGTTCTAGAATCTACCAGGGCCACTCCCTGAAGATCTGGGAAAAATTTCCTCAGGATACATCTTAATCAATGGACTGTCTTGGCAATTGAACAAGTGTAGGAGCCTTTGGAAAGTCCCCTCAGTGCACCTGCCACTGTGCACCATACTTTCACCAAGCCTGTGTCCAAGTTCAGAATTGTGTGCTTGTCATTCCCTTAGCCAATGAAATACAGGCAAGCATGACTGACAATGAGCCTCCTATGAGAAACCCTCTGCTGAAAACTGACAGCATCCAAGTAGCTGCCTCAACATAGGCACGCATGGGCTCTTATCCGCGTGCTTCTCTGCTGTCTCAGGCTTATACCTGTTTCAATCACAAAATGCACACAGTGTTCCTGTTCTTCTAAACCAATGCTTCTTTATCTTTCATTCACCATGACACGTGTGGCTGATGATGTCTACTGACAGAACACCCTCCCTTGGGCAGTGTGAAGTTACACAATTCCAGAGGCACCACCCTAACTCAGGAGAACATAAGGGATGCAGGCAACCGATTAGCTGTTTTGAAAGAGATACCTTAAATCCATTCTAGTTTTCAACACATCATCTGCAGACTTTTGTACATTACTGGCATTGAACTTTGACATACCTAACAAGTAAGTGCAATGTTCAGATGCAGGCAACCGATTAGCTGTTTTGAAAGAGATACCTTAAATCCATTCTAGTTTTCAACACATCATCTGCAGACTTTTGTACATTACTGGCATTGAACTTTGACATACCTAACAAGTAAGTGCAATGATCAGCAGGCTACAACCCTGGGACTGACAAGTTTTCTCAGGCCTTATTGTTATGGACTGAACCGTACCCCTCACCACCCAATTGACATTTGGAGCTTCAATCCTCAATGTTTCTAATGCTACTATATTTGGAAATAGGGTATTTAGGGAGGTTATTACAGTTAAAGGTACTAACAGAAATAGGGCCCTTGAAGAAAAGACCAGAGCCACCCTCTCTCTCCAAATACAGAGGAAAAGCCACAGGAGGACTCAGTGAAAAGGAGGCATCTGCAAGCCAAGAAGAGAGCCCCCACCAGAAACTCACTTTTCTGGTGCTTTGATCATGGACTTCCAGCCTGGGACAACAAATGTCTGTTGTTTGAGCCACCCAGTCTGTGTGACATTTGGTTATAACAGCCTTTCAAGAAAGAACCCTGTTTTCTTCTCTATTGTCATAACACAGCACACTTCTAGGACAAGATATGAAGGCTTATTTCCCCATATAACCAGCAAGTCTCTAGTGGGCACCAAACAGACGTCTTATAATTCAAGCCTGAACTGTTTACTTGGAGAAAGCGTCAGATCCCATGGATTATGAGCTCAGTCCCACAGAACTGCACCCCACTTCAGATGCCAATTGCAAGTCTCAGGTTAGGACCTGTGCTTCTTACCACCTATAAGTCGGGTATTATGGTTTGGACAATGTTTGTCCCCCCAAGGTTTGTGTTTCAGAATTTTGTTTCAGTGGATGATGATCGAATATCCCTCAAAATGTGATGTTTGGGCTTAGTATTATAAAGGTGTCAATGGACGTCCTTTCATGATTCCCAGGGTGAAATATTGGGATGTGATACGGTTGTTATGGTGGGAACCTTATGATCACTCTGCTGTGCCCGAAGGGGAAATGAGGCAGGCAGGTGCCACATGGCACTGACCAGACCAAGGAGAGACTTACCGACAGCCGCTCTTCTCAGCCACCGCTCCATGACGCCATGGGGCTTTCCAGGCCACCAGCATCGTGAGTCACTAAAGATCTATTTTTACAGATCATCCAGTCTGTTATTTCTGTTAGCCACGTGATAATGACCTATGACCTCAGGGTTCCCACAAATCCCATGTTCAGATCTAATTTAGTAAGATGGCCTACACAATTTAGGGAAGCACTTTCCTTATGTCTACTGGTTTATTATAAGACATATTATAAAGGATACAGATGAGCAGCCAGATGCCATTATGTAGGTCTGGAAGGATCCTGAAAGCAGGAGTTTCTATCCCTTCAGAGTGGAGATGGGCTATGCTCCATGCATAAGTCTGAAAGCTCTTCAAATCTTGTTGTTCAAGAGCTTTTAGAACTGAATCTCTAGCCTTTTTTGGAAGTTGACAGATGAGGCTGGAAGTTTCAACCCTCTAAGCACTTGGTATTTTTTGCAAATAGCCTCATCCTGAGACTATGGACTATGTAGGGGCCCTACCCAAAGGCACTCCATGAGCATAAGTTCAGGTGTTTTTAAACATGGCCCTTTATGAATGACAAAAGATACTCCTATTACTCAGGAAACTCCAAGACTTTCAGAAGCTCCACTGTAGAAACCAGCAATGGAGCACAAATATACATATTTCCTATGATACAACACAGCCCAGAAGATCATACACTTATGTAGGATCATGGTGACCCATTTCTTCAGGGCTTGGTAGTGGGCATGGAACCAGCCCAGTGTGTCTAAAGTCTTCCAATCATTCATTTTTACCAGCACATATTCTGGGCTAATTGAGCTTTGGGCTCCGGGCAATATTAGGAAGACAGAAGTTGAATGAAACTAGGAATCCTGTTCTCAAGAATGTCACAGCCAGTGGAAGGGCCAACTGAGGAAGCCACCAGCCCATGTCAGTACAGAAGTGATAATGGATGGTGATGCAGGATGCAGGGGTCTTTGTAGACCAGAATTTTGGCTGTAATGTGTGGTCTTCAAAATCAGAATATAATGGAAAAGTCTGGCCATTCTATAAAATGTGGTTCTCTTAGTTTAATGTCAATTACATATGTGTCCTCTTGCCCCTGAAGAGTAGAGATGCTATTGATAATTAAGTTGTTTCTAGGGCAAGAGTGCACTTTCCCTGCCTTGCCTGCTCCTTCTTGTGAAAACCACAACAAAAACTCTTACCCACATTTTCCCTGTCTCCTTTTGCCTCCTGAGTTACCTCTGCCTCCCATGTGACTCTGCATGGTATATCATGCTTCCTGCTTCTATCTCCATATCTATGTGTCTTACCATACTTTACCAAATCCTTCCATTTTCATGACTTATTTTCCCCTCTCCATTAACAGAGCGGCACTATCCACTTGCTGAAGAACCACTATAGACCCTCCACTCTACTAGGAACTTTATGTGTATTTACCTCTTCCTTTAAAAAAAAAAATTTGCACTATCCAGTGAGAGACAGGGAGATAGGGAGAGAGCCCCTCCCCTCAGTGAGGCATGGTCACACCACAATCTCCTCTTCTCTATGCTTCTATCCTGTTGGAATTTTGTGCATGCATGCACATGTGCCCAGCTTGTTTTTCAAGCCAGTAGGGCTGGGATTCAAATTGCATGGTCAGCCATGTGGGATCAGCCCTGTTAAACACCTGGCCACAGATCTGGCCCATTCATGTGTATTTCTCAAAACCACCTGTGAGGTAGAAATTACTTTGTTGAATTTACAAATAAGGAAATCAAGGGTGCAATAGTTAAATAACTTAGCCAAATTTATGGAGCTAGAAATCTGTGGAATTAGGGTCAGTCCCAAAGTGACTCTAAACTTCATACTTCTCTATCTCTTTGTCCTAATTTGACAAGGTCATGATGAAGTGAAGGTTTCCTCCAACTCTTCTTCCGATGGTTCCTTATGATGTGTCATGATCATGATGAAAGAGCAGAACTAAAATCTGTCCTGCTGAGGGTATGCTCCAACTCAGCATTTCCCAGGTCTCCCTTGTTCATTCCGAACCACTTTCTGCAGGACTGTGGGCTAATTCACTGCCAGTGAACAGTAAACAAGTATTCACTTAGCATGTAGCAGCCGATGGGCTGCATGTAGGATATTCTCATCCTCATCCTGATGCTGCGAGGCAGATATCACCTAGCCTGCAGGACTTATCTGCATTTCTGATCCCATATCCTAGATAGAATCAATAATTAGTCAGTAATGTTCCAGCCCCACTCCCATTTGAAAACGGCACTAATATTTATCAAGTTATTTGTGTGTGCCAGGTGCACACAAATAATAAAGGTCAAATGCAGGACAGGGCTAGAAAGACATGTTCTTTCTGTGGACAACCTCATAAGCTTTGGCATAAGGCAAGTCTGTTGTTGGGGCTTGATGGCCCACACCTTGTTCTCCTTGAGTTTTGACTTACAGCCCAGACAGGTAGCTACAGGAGCTTTCTGGAGCAAGCAAGGCTCTCACTGGTATTGTTGGTATGACACCATAGGTCTCCCGTTCTCAAAGTCCCCAAGGTAGAACTATTTCCATACAACATCCCTGGCTCACATCTTATTGAAAAATTATGTCAACCTCCAGATAAGTGGGAATTTGGTGTCATCAAAGTTTATGCTAGAACCAGGGTCCTGGAAGTTTGAAAGGAAGGGGTGACGAGGAGAGGCAAAGATCTAGCGGAAGATTATGGATAATCCATTGATGTGATATCCCTTCAATATGTCACTCCTAAAATATGGTTTAAATATGGAAGAGAAGAAAATAGGACTTCATATTAATATAAATTGTGGACCTCATTATGTAGAGCATTGAACTTCTACTGAGTTTCTCTTCTCAAGTTTACATGCCACATTGTCCACATTGTACTATCTTGGTCTGGGTCCCTGAGCAAGTGCTTTTAAGGTGATATTGATTAGTGGACCTAAGAGTAAAAGAAAACTAGGAATGAGGCAAGATGGGAGAAGATAGATAAGAGACGCTTTCCCAAACTGACCACTACTTGATATCAAAGGCATTCATTTACTGAGTCTCACAGGCCATTTTCAGAGTGATTCTGTTTGGACTCAGGACAGTGTGCCCAGGAAGAGAAAGGGACAAGAATTTACCCACCAGTGCCTACACCTATCAGTCAGAGTTCTCAGAATAGCAATTAATTGATCAGTCACATTCTTCCTGTTTCCATGGTGTGACACCAACACTAGGTCCTAACAGTAATCCACAAGGACAGTAAGTTTTTCCTTTTTGTGAGACCACTAAACCTAAAGTGGCCAGAGGGCAGCTGACCTTTCTAATTCCATTGAACCTTTATGTATACTGTCCATTGTGGAAGCATTTTCCCACTTGGAACCAGACTCTCACCAGCAGAACCCAAGTTTACAAGGACAGAAGATACCAATACCAAAGGGGATTCTTCATATGGCCCATACTGGTGTGTCTCCTGGAGTGGGAGGAGGAAACAGAGTAGACCTGAAAAATCCACACGAACAGTCAACACTTACACAGCTTTTGCAATGGACATATCTCTAAGAGGAGCATCAGCTCTGATCTACACACAATGCCTCCTTGTCTCCTCCCAGAAGCTGGGGTGTCCAAACATTGATAGGATCCCCTGTCAGGTGATAATGGTCTCAGTGGAGGGGATGCCAGGCCTGGCAGGCACCCAAGCTGTCATGCAGCTGAACTCCGGCAAGAGCTCCAGGAGGAAAGTGCAATTCTACCTCTGCCATCTCAAGGCTGAGCCCCCATCCCACACATCTGCTGGCCAAAGGGAAGAATAGAGACAAAAGAGGCTTTTGAGTCCTACATAGAATAATCATCTTTGAAAACTTGAAACAACAAATAACCATGCTTCTTTCCCCCCAAAAAATACCTTTTAAAGCTCTTAACTGTTTTCTGTTTTCCCAAATAGAAAAGAAAATTAGAAGAATTGCGGGACCTTGTGGTCAGTGAGGGATTGGAATGGAAAGACAGAGAAGGCAGCTGAGCCATCCTTGGTATAGGTGGGGACAATTGTGTACCTGAGTCTTATCTTTTCAATGGTCAGGGGGCTGCTGCTCCATCAGCCCTCCCTGGGCTGGAACTCCCTGAATATTGATCATGAGAACCTAAAGCTAAGAAGGAACTGCTTGTTGTAGGGTGTGACGGATTGACTTCCCCAAGACAACGTAACAGGGTTTATTACCCCAATGCTCTGCTACAACATGGGTAACGTGGGCTTTCCTCTCAGTGCAGGTGAGTCTGTATCTTCTCTCCTCACATCTGGGGCTGTTGTAGTTGCTTCAACCAACAGCAACAAACAGTGAGGCAGAGTGGTGGGTATGACCATGAAGGTTCATTACAGAGCAACAATGACTCTAACCAAGGTTCCTCTCTGCTTCACAGCAACAAGTCAAGTTGTTTAGAGACCCCTTCTCAGTTGTTTTTACTTTCTTGGGTGCTTGTGTGTGGTTAAAATTAATTCATCCCTATATTTGAGACACATGTGGTCGCAGTGGGTGACATGAGTTGCATGATCCATGGAAAAACTGGAGTGCAGTGATGCAGAGGAGCCCCAAGGAGCACAGTCCTGCCTGTTACCTGAGAAGAGCTGTCACTGCCTAGAGAATCTAGCTGACCTGCCTTGGATCCTGCAGCCATCTTGGGGTGCTAAGTGGGCAGGGATCACCTAATAAAATGAGGCTCAAGGACACTCACTTATCAAGAATAAGAGGAGCACCCCGCATACCTGGTTACTCCTCCCCTGTTTTCCTCACTGTGGTGTCACTTCATTTCTGAGTCAAGAGAAGCACTGTTCTTCTGTGGCCTACATATGGCAGGGCTGGCGAGGCCCAAAGGAGATAATATGCTACTATTGACTGAATGTTTATGTCCCCCCAAATGCGTTGATGCCTAACCCCCATGTGGTTGTAAGTGGAGATAGGGTTTGTGGATAAAGTCATGAGAATGGAACCCCCATGATGGGATTAGTGCCCTCACAAGAAGAGGAAGAGACAAGAGCCTGTTCTCTCCACCATGTGGGCACAACGCAAGGTGACTCTCTAACTGGAAGAAAGCCCTAGACCGACTCTAAATCTGCCATAAGCTGGATATAGCCTTCAGATCTGTGGGAAATAAATGTTTCTTATGGAAGTCACCTAGTCTGTGGTATTTTGTCATAGCAGTCAAAACTAAGGCATGTGTGAATACACCTTATAAATCATTAAATGCCATGCACATGTTCAATAGTCTCAGTTGGGTGTTTGAATCATTTTCAGTCTGTAAATAGTATGTTACAAACAGCTCTGTGCAGATAGATTTAGGGTTATTTCTGATGTCTGTCCCTCACATGACTGCCAAGCCAAATGTGATTTCTCTTACGGTTATCATTTTAGCTCATACTTCACGGCTCTTGTTAGTTCGATTGAAATCAAGTTGAAGTTCTGCAAATTAGTTTATCTTATTTTTACTATAAACATTATCTGAGGAAAGAGAGAAGGATAGTTTGTTTTGTTTCTCTTTTTTGTTGTTGTTGTTTAAACCTTTAATATCATCTCATAGAATGAGGACTGATTTGAATGAGCTCTCTCTCAAAACTTAATGCCACAAATGCATTTGGATGAATACAACCAATATTCACCATCCCTTTAAACTCATTTTGAAATCTGTGCCTTCCTTGTTAGGTTACTTTGATAAATTACTTAATTTCTCTAAGCTCTACCTTCTTCATTGAGAAAGTGGAAGGTAATGCCTACTTCTTGGCATTTCTTTGAAGTATCTTTAAATGAGATATTTTGTCAAGTTATTAAACTGTTGTTTGGTCCATAACAAAACTATCATAACTATTTGATTCATCTCTAGGTTAAACTATACTAAATTGTCATTTTGTAGATCTAATATCAAATATCAGCAAGTTCAGATACTGAGTTGTCAGGAAAATCATGACACATGCTTGCATAGAGAAATATGTCATGATTTTTCCTAACACCCTAAAGTTCAGTATGCTACTATTAATCTTAAAATAATCATTGCTGTTGAGAGATAGGAGGTAGGACTTGCCGCCCAGCGTATTCCGATGCTGCCCTGCCATGCACCCATCCAGGAGCAACAGCAAAGCAAAGACCACCCAGCCTGAGATGAGCCGATAGCCAAAGTCCCCCAGCCAGCCTGCAGTGGAAGAGGAGGGACTGGTCTGGTCTACAAGATCACCACCCAATTCCTGCAGTTCTAGAGTTGTTCCCTGGCTTGTGCTGAATCAGACCACCACCTTACATTCTACCTGTCCAGTTCAGCCTCCAGTCACATTGGGAAGAGAAAAGTTTGGCTACGCAGAAACAAAACACCTGAAAACAGTGAGCCTTCATTGAAAATCTCTCCTCACAACCCCCTAACAAGATAGGAAAGACTGCCCCCCCAAAACATCACACCCCAAAACTTCCACTATGGATACACTCCTATCCACAGCAGAGGGGGGAAACTGCCACAGAGCTAACTCACACCACAGGGAAGCAGATGAGCACACAGCTACAAAAATCTCCCTCAAAGAAGTAGGATGAAGTGAGTCTGTCACCAGATGACTGAAAATGGATGTATAGGGTCAGCAGGTGGCGTGGTAGTGAAGATGGCTGCACTCCCACATGGCTAACTGCAATTTAAGCCCAAAACCTGGCAGCGTGCTTTCTCACTTTACCCTCTTTCTCTGTCTCTCTCTGGTCAACCTAAAGATAAAAATAAATAAAATAACGACAATGAATAAAATTAAATTTAATTTAAAAAATTGAAATATAGTGTCAATAAATTAGAGAAAACCAGGAAATTCCTCTCCCTCAATGAAATATAATAACTCTTCACCAAAAATGTATAAATCACAAGAGATGACAGAAAATGTCAGAAAAATAATAATTCAGAATATTTATCATAACAAAACTTGATGAGATGTAAGAGAAAATAGTGGATTCCAGGAGATGAGAAAATCCTTCCATGATGTGAAGGAGGAACTCCATAAAGAGACAGACACCTTGAAAAAGAATCAAACAAAACTTTTGGGTATAAAATATTTGATTCAGGAAATAAAAACTTCCGTCAAGCAGATTAGATCATGCAGAATAATCTCTGATCTTAAGACAATACCTCTGATTTAGTCCAATTACCGAAAAGAATGAAAGAATAACCATTAAAAATGAGGAGAATGGGGCCAGCAGTTGGTGTAATGGCTATGTCACTGGACTCCCATGTAGTCAATCGTGGTTCAAGTCCCGAACCCAGTGGGTTAAACTCACACTGGCTGCATGTGCGTGCGTGCCCAAGATCCAGAGAGTAGAATGGAGGAAAAGGGATTGTGGCATGGCCATGCTCCCAGGGGATGATTTCTTGCTTTCTGTCTCTCTTTCTCTCTCTGTCTTTCTGGTGAGTGCATGTGCCCTATAGTAAAAATCTCTCAAAAAATAAAAAATAAAAATGAGGAGAACATAAGGGAAATCCAAAACACTTATTATTAATAGTATGTGTATGTATGTATGTATATATATATATATATATATATATATACACATATATATATATATATATATAATATATCTCAATCCAAAGACATTATCATACACATTATCATGAACAGATAATTTTCCATTTTTCTGTCCATTAAATGTTTTGCTTTTTTCCCCCTTGATTCTCTCCTTCTCACCGCCATTGCCCACCCTCCTCCCACACTGTCTCTAGTATCCACAGTTGCTCGCTATGCTTTTATACCTTATCATCTTTATATTTCTCCATAGAGTGCAAGTGCAGATTATAGATATTAGAGACAGTGTGGAAGAAGGGTGGGAAATGGAGGAGGGTGAGAAAGAGGGAATTAAAGGGAAAAAGAAAGAAAAAAACATTTAAGAGTCAAAAATATAGAAAATTATCTGTTGATAATGTGTATGGTAATATCTCTGACTGGACTAATACATAGTGTATTCATGCTGGGAAAATTCATTTTGTATGCTGCAATGATATACAGTGATTTAATGTAAAAATGGAAAAGAAGAAGAAAAGACAATTAGTATCTATTAAGTGGGGACATACAATGCCTCTCTTTCATACTCTGGCTTGCTTTACTTAGCATTAAATTTTCCATGATCATGAACTTTCTATCAAATGCCAGGGTCTCATTGCTCTTCATGGCTTGGTAGCATTCCATAGTGTATATGTGCCAAACTTTATCAGTCCATTCATCTGATCTTGGATATTTGGGCTGATTCCATGTCTTAACAATTGTCAATAATGCTGCAATAAACATGGATGTGAAAGTGGTTTCCCAACTGAGTGTATTCCTATCCTTTGGATAAATATCCAGAAGTAGAATTGCTAGATCGTATGGTAGTTCTACTTGTAGGTTTTTGAGGAACCTCCATTTTGTTCTTCACAGTGGCTGTACTAATTTACATTCCCACTAACAGTGTAAGGAACATCCCTTTTCACTGCACTTATCATTCTTTATTTTTTTTAATCTTAGCCATTCTTACTGGGGTTTATGTGGTATCTCATTGTGGTTTTGGTTTGCATTGTCCTTATCAGAAGGGATGTTGAGCATTTTTTCATATATCTTCCTTGAAGAGGAAGATATATGTCTGTTCAGCTCATTTGCCCATCTTTTTTATAAAAAAAAAAAAAAAGAAAAGAAATAACTTCTTCATTTTTTATTGACCTCCTACTCCCCAAGAGTATCCTGCTTCTGCTGTCTCAACACATCAGAACTATGTTATCCTTGGTCTCAGACATGACCTTGCCATCAAGCCTATGAGCATGGTCTTCTGAATGGTCTACATGTAGTTGTTGCTGTTTAGGGTGTCACCAAAACTGAAGTCCTCACCATCTTCCAGCAGTCGGTGGTAGGTGGCAATCTCAGCCTCTAGCTTGACCTGACGTTCAGCAGGGTCTTGTACTCCCAAGCCTGGTGCTGCCCCTCTGCCCAGGTCTGTGCCAGCTCTGACTCCAGGTGCAGCAGGACCACTGAACTGCTCCATCTGTGTGGTGTAGTAGGCCTCCACCTCCCTCAGGCTGATCTTCAAGCTGGTTTTCAGATTTCTCATTATGTCTAAGGACTGGACCATGTGTCTAAGCTCCATGAGTGTCATTTCTTCTGCACCAACCTCAGTGGACTGTAAGGGACCACTGTTGTGCTTTCTTAAATCTGCTGGGACCAGTACTTGGCCAGCTCTTCTCTGTTCTTCTGAGCTACCTTGTCATATTGGGCCGATACATCTGCCATGATCTTAACCAGGTCTTGATATTTTGAAGAATCCACTTCCACAGTCAACCAAGAGCTAGAAATCTGGACTCATAGGCCATTTACTTTCTCCTTGTGGTTCTTCTCTATGAAGAGAAATTCCTCTTTGAGAGTCACAATCTCTATCTCTAGCAGCAGCCAAGTAAGATCAGTGTCATCAGTGACTTTGTGGAGTCCATGGATATTGTTCTCTGCAGACTGACATATACCCAACTCTGTCTCATACTTGACTCTAAAGTCTTCAGCAGCAAGACAGGCATTGTCTGTTCACACAATGATGCAGGCATTGTTCACAGAATTTCCAAAGATCTGGGTCCTCAGTTCCTTTATGGTTTTGAAGTAACACTCCTAGTCTCTGATCTGGGGCCCCTTCTTCTCCAGGTATTCCCAGATTTGGCTCTCTAGCCTCCAGTTTCCTCACTCTGTCCAAGAAGGAAGCCAGGCAGTCATTCGGGTCTTTCATGTCCTCCTTCTCACCCTGAATGCTTCCAATTCCTGCAAAACTCCCAGCATGCCCACCTCTAGGCCTCCCACACCCCCTCTCCCCCTGGACACTGCTGGTGTAGGAAATGGAGATCCAGAGCCCAGGAACCAGTAGTTGGTGGAGAAAGTAGGTGATGAAGCATATGCTGTCTGGGGAGGAAAGTGAGAGGCCAGGAATCAGGTTTAGGCTGCCTCCTATCTTTTAATCAGATTGATGATTTTTTTTTTTTTCAGGTAACCTGCTTGAGTTCCCTGTATATTCTGGTTATCAATTCCTTATCTGAGACATAGTTCACAAATATATTCTCCCATTCTGAGAGTTGCCTCTTCACTTTAATTATTGTTTCTTTTGCTGTGCATAAGCTTTTAGTGTTTAAGAATTATCTATTTAATTTTACTTATCTTTAAAAAAAAAAAATTGCTACAAGGCACGTTTAATTACCAGGAAGAAACACAGGAGAGGAAAAAGAAGAGAGAGGGAAAGTCAGAAAGCAAGTTGCCAGTTCCAGGACTTGAACCACAGTTGGCCATGTGGGATTTCAGTGCCTCACCTACCATACCACTTTCTGGCTTCAGTGCAGAAGCTTTCTTTTTTTTGGGAGAGGTTTTTGTTATAGGGCGCGTGCACTCGCCAGAAAGACAGAGAGAGACATAGAGACAGAAAGCGAGAAATCACCCCCCAGGGGGGATGGTCACGCCGCAATCCCTTCTCCTCCATTCTCCTCTCGGGATCTTGGGCACACAGGCACACGCGCCTGGCGTGAGTTTTAAGCCACCGGGTCCAGAACACAAACTGCGGTGGACTACGTGGGAGTCCAGTGACATAGCCATTACGCTAACTGCTGGTTCCCAGTGCAGAAGCTTTTTAACCTGACATGATCTCATTTTTTTTTTTTCAGGATTACCCTAGACACCTTTAAATGGTTCAATAGCCACATAATGGGTATTCCAGAAAGTGAAGAGACAAGTAAAGACATAGAAAATATCTTTCATGCTATATTGGCTGAAACATTTCTAAATTTAAAGGGGCATTTTGACAGCCAAACCCAGGAAATGAAAGGTAAATAAAGTAGATTTAACATAAGAAAATCCTCTTTAAGGCACATCATAGCCAAATTGGTTAAAATCAAAGACAAAGATAATATTCTAAAATGGTCAGAGAGAAATGTCAAGTTACTTGCAAAGGCTACCCCATTAGACTAACATCAGACTTCTCAACTGAAATATCACAGGAAAGAAAAGAATGGGAAGATATATTTAAAACTCTCAGAGAAAAAACATTTCAGCCAAGAATATTATATCCAGCAATATTATCCTTTAAATGGAAAGGAGAGATAAAATCATTTCCAGATAAATAAAAGCTGAAAGAATTCACCAAAACTATACCAACTCTTTATTAAATATTTAAGGAAATACTACACCAGGAATACTAAAGGGAATTAAACAGAAGAGAACACAAAAACAATTAGAAAAAAAAAAAGAGTAGCAAAATGACAAGGATAAATTTGCACGTTTGGATGATAACATTGAATGTCAATGGATTAAATTCCTCAACTAAAAAGCACAGATTGGTTGAATGGATAAAAAACACAGGAACTCCCTATTTGTTGCTTACAAAAAACACACCTCATTGACAAAGACACATAAACTAAATATTTTGAAACACAGTATTTATAGTTTCATCAGCTTATTGAACAGAAAGGTTCTTTGAACCTGGCTTTCAGTGATCAAAACAAAAGCAATTTTGCAAATACATGAACTGAATGATGATCACCATAATGAATGGAAGCCACCTTATCACAGAAGTACGTACTACATATTTCCCATCTTTAGACATTTGCCTCAACAGGTTTCATATTATATATTATTACAACCGTTATTCATCATATAAAATTAGACAACAGAAGAAAAGTCCAAAATGTTACAAGTAGCTAAGTCTGTCTTTGGAATGAATTTAAAGAAGGTTAAAGTCAAGAACTGTCTAAAGTCTACAATTCACCAAATCACTAATTTTACCATGTCTTCACTTAAATATCTCTTTCCAATTTTGTTTTTGTTTTTGCCATTTTAACGACTTATTTCTTTATGAAGAGTACAACACTGGGGTCTTGCAAGAACTCATAGTAACAGTTTTCTTTTTCTATCTCTTACTAATGAGCTATTGTTATGTACAATTTTACCTATCTCTCACTGGATCAATGATCGATACCACAGATCTTTTCAGATTATAAACTCTTATCTCCCTCAATCCTCTACATGGAAATTACAAATTATTTTTTTATTGGCGAGGTTACGATTACTCTTGTTTTCAAAAATCCAACCTCATTAACTTATGACACTTTTTGTTGTCTGATTGTTAGTTATTTTTTTCTTTAGAACTGTATTTCACAGTAAAGAATATCATTGATAATTTAATGTACACTTAAAAACACAGACTTTCTAATGTGTACAACATAATGTTATATGTTGAAGATGGTGAATATGTTTATATCTTCAATTTGTTTAAGATACACTGTATACATACTAAAAAAAAATACTGTGCCCTATAAGGATATATAATGATTATATTAAAATCATGAATTACATAAAAAATACTTTGAATCCTAATAATAATAATAATAATAATCATTGGTGTTGGACCTTGTCTACACCTGCCTCAGAGCCAGTGGTTCTTGAGGCACCCAGTACCCAGCAAGACATACTGCACACTGACAGAGCGGACATGGGCAGAGTGATAATGGCCAGGCTTGGGCTGGGACTGCTACTGCTGGCACTGCTTTTACCCACACAGATTTATTCAAATCAAACAACTGTTGTAACACTTTCAATTAACTCCTACCAGAATACTTTGGCTGCACCAAATCCAGCTAACACCACCAAGGCCATTGGCGATGCCCTACAATCAACAGCCAGTCTCCTTGTGATCTTACTTTCTCTTCTACATCTCTACTGTTAAGAATGCAGGCCAAGAAATAGTTACATTTCCCCATCTTCTAAACCCAATCTAAATGGCAGCTAGAAGGCCAGTGTGACAAGGAAAAAATAAGTCTTATCAAATCTGCTAATTCCACACATTATTTTATCAATACAGAAAATGTTGAGAATCTCAGATTTGATTGGTTTGAAGAACAGGTGAAGGACTTGACCAGACGAATGCCAATATTAAACCTCCTGCAGTTTTGTGTACAAGATGAAGAGACAACACCCAAAATTAATTAAGACAACACCCCAAATTAATTAAGACATGATTTCCTTGAATGTGGCTTAAGAAATACAGACATGGGGGAACCAGCAGTTAGCGTAATGGCTATGTCACTGGACTCCCACGTAGTCCACCGCAGTTTGTGTTCTGGACCCGGTGGCTTAAAACTCACGCTGGGCACGTGTGCCTGTGTGCCCAAGATCCCGAGAGGAGAATGGAGGAGAAGGGATTGCGGCGTGACCATCCCCTCTGGGGTGTGATTTCTCACTTTCTGTCTCTATGTCTCTCTCTGTCTGTCTGGTGAGTGCACGCACCCTATAGCGTGATTGCACGCACCCTATAGCAAAAACCTCTCCAAAAAAAAAGAAATACATACATGTAAAACTCTACCTTGAAAATAAGAATAGATTATTATCTTATTGAAGATAAAGAATGAGATGCATTGGGTTATCAGAAAAGTCATGATAAAATGCTTCATGATTTTTCTGACAACCTAATAGAGATTCAGTTTTCATTTGGTTCATTCAATCTATAAGGCCAAAGAACAGTTAGGTAATTATGAAAAGTTTCCACGATTCTATTTATAGTTACATTAAAAGGAACTTTAATTTTTAAACTAAAAATTTTAATTAGTTTTAATTTAAAACTAATTTTTAAGAATTATTTATTTAATTTTATTTATTATTATTAATTATTTTTATTTTAATCTGCTATAGGGCACATATTCTCACCAGAGCAAGACAGAGAGAGACAGAGAGGGAGGGAAAGTAAGAAGGCAAGTCCCCAGTTCTGGGATTGAAACCCTGGTTGGCCATCTGGGAGTCCAGCGCTCTAACCACCACACCACCTACTGGACCCAGCAGTACTAATTTAATGCCGATATACTCTAGATAAAGCTTTATGTGATAAAGCTATCATTATTCTCTTGGGAACTGAACCCTTTCCTCTGAGGCTTTGGTTTTGACATTGCATTTGTTTTTTTTTTTTTTTATGTAATAATTGAGATGTACCAGGGCAATGATGAATTGAAATCTACTTCCAAATCTAAGCATATTAGGTAAATCTTGCTTAACCTTATAAAGTCAAATGGTAGGCATTTTTATCACCTGTTTTCATTGGACAAGAGCACCAGATTCATTTAATTAAACTTTTTTATTTTTAGGTAAAATATATTTTAAAAGTAGAATTCCATTGACCTCAACTGATTTTAAAATGTTGCCTTTTATTCTTGCATATGTTGAATGCTTTTTGCATCTTAAAAAATCTATTTTGAAGGTAGAATTATAAGTTTTGAAATTAAAAAGGCAAATACGTGAAGGAGCCAAACAGTAAACCAAATATCTAGGAAGTGAGACTAGAAGCTAATTGGCATTAAATTCACAGAAACTTTTATACTGTTTTTGTAACTACTTTTTTGACCTATGGATCAGCATAGCCACATTTAGAACACTTTCTGTTATCAGTCAATATTTTTAGATGGTTAGACCCTCAAGTGGGCTTCATTCTAGAAAATAAATCTTTCATGACGGGCTCAACACAGAAACCTTTTAAAAAGTAACACTCCCCTGAAGAATTTTGTTTGCATGGTCACACATTGGTGCTTCGGTTCTGTTCCTGTATCTAATGTGGCCACAGCAGGTTTGATAACCAAAGTCTTTCCCCCTCATGTTTAGAAAACTGCATGAGAAAGAAATCTGAAATTACCATGTGTGTGAATGAACACTCCCTTTTGCTTCATACCTGAATGCTATACATCTATTTTGAATTGTATCTTGTGTTTGTATATTTATACTTTGATTCTTAGTAACTTTTCCTGTTATGGAAGTGATTTGCCTTGAACAAAAACTATGAATAGAAATGAAAGAGAAAATACAATTGCTCTTGTTCTAATTCACTATCCATCTTCCTCTTCTCTTTGGCTAAGATCACAAAGGAGTTACAGGAAACTTTCCAAAGATCCTTGAGCAATCAGTTTAAGGGAATTGATTTCCAACTCCCCTAATCCTGTCTGAACTCCTCCTGACATGGATCCCCTGAGAATCATCCTTAATTCAAAGCCTTGTGCCCACATCCATCTCCTTCTCCCCTCTTATGTTGATATACTCCCACCTGAAAGAAAAGTGCATAGCTTCAAGTGTCAGGTTCCCCAGAGCACCCATCAGGGAGCACTCAGAAATCTGACAGCAGAAACCAAGCTGAATCAAGACAGCAAACACCCCCTCATCCATCTGCAATAAGGGCTATCTTGGCTATGATGATTTGTTTTTATATTTAATAACTATTGGTCAATATTTGAAATGCATGTTGATTTAATCAATCTATAATGATTTGTAAGCATAACTCAATTAGGTAGAAAAAAATTTAAGTTTATTTTCTTGTTTCATGACAGTGAGAGAAAGCGATGGGGTGGGATGGGAGAGAAAGACAAAGCACCCTCCAAGAATCTCACACTGAGGTCTGCCCTCCCCCAAGCCTTCCCAATTAACCAGAAACATGGGCACATGCACCCAGAGTCCACAGGATGGCCAGGGAACTAAACCCGAGCTCTTCCATGTGAATCTACTTTCACTGAGCAGGGCATTACCACTGCGTTACCAAGCTGGTTGGTCCCAGAAGAATTTTTTTTTTAGCATTTATAGTCACCAAAAGCTTTTTAAATTAAATGTTGATTGTATATATTCTAAATGTTAAAGAAGACCTTGCTCTGTTTGTGTTTTAATAGAAAATGGAAAGTATCAAATTATTTGGATTTCTGTATTCCATTGTAACATTTTTTTTTTAATTGCCAGAGCGTGTCTGAGCTCACCAGAGAGAGACAGAAAGACAGAGAGGAGAAAAAGCAACCCTCCTCACCATAGGGCATAGTACTTTCTCCTTCATTTCTGTCTCCTGTCAGGAGTTGGGTCACACACATACACACACACACAAACACACACACACACACCTGGGACGTTTTTTAAGCCACTAAGGCCGAGACTGGAATTGCAGTGAGTAATGTGGGATCTAACTCCCCTCACTACTGGGCTATAGGGCCAACCCTCTTTTTTAAAAGAGATGTTAACAATTACAATTTAGAATGGCAATGTTCGCATAGCAATATAAACGCCACCCTTTACAACTGCTTAAATGAATCAAGAATTTTAGATGTCAAGTCAATGCACAAGTGAGATACGCAGATTCCTGAAATTCATTTTGAGGGTAAAAATATGTGAGAACCATTGGCCTAGAGAAGCTTGGCTGAGGGTAAGAACACAGGAGAGGTCCTCTTCCTCCAAGGTGTCTCCGCAGGTTTGGGGGGAAGATGGCCACTGAGAATCCAGCAGTGAGATAATTGGCATTGTTCCTCTTAAGCGCAGGAGGTGAGGATGTCCTTGCTCCTCTCGAGTGCACAAGCAGAGCAGAGAACATTCTTCAGTTTCCGCTGAGTGACAAACCAGCAAGGAGCTCCATCCGTCTACCAGCAAGCACTTAGAACCAGGGAAAACACCATTGCCCTCTGTCCCACCCCCTGCAGACAGCCCAGCCCAGGAGCTCTGCCTTCCTGTTTCTCAGCCTCCCCAAAGCTGTCAGGCTCCCCATACCTACAGAAAGAGCCTGCATAGAAAGAGCCTTCAGTGAAATTCAAGGTCATCCCCGCTGCTTGTCTTCCATGAACTAAACAGCTGCATCTGTCTCCTTGTTCCTACCCATTCTCAGGTCAGTCTCACACAGCGGTACCTGCCCTGGTGCCCAAGTGCCCCCCACAAAGCCCTCCAGGCTTTAAACGAACACTCTTTTCCATGCAACTGTCTCGACGCCTCACTAATTGGAGCTCAGAGTCAGGACAGAAGTGTCTCCGAAGTGTCATACCTCAAGAAACCAGGAAAGACAAACCGTGCAGCCCCGGAGGGGACCAGGCAAGGCTGTGGGCTCTCAGAGGGGATGAACTTGTGTCAGTACTTCCATGTCTGGTCCAAGGGGTCCCTAAGTGTCGCTGTGGGTGGGGATGAAGCCCACAGGCTTACACCAGCCACTTTGCCTCCTCCAAACAGGCTCTGCAGAAACTGTTTTCACAGATCTGATATCATCAGCTGTGAGCAAATAGCTCAACCCGTCATTCCTAATTTCAGAATAATCAGCCTTATTCTCAACAGGCTCAGTCTCCACCCTCTTTGCTAAGTGCACTCCATTTGAAGGAAAAATAGACATCTGCCTCCAGCCCCTGGCTCCTGCTCCCAAGTCAAACTCTCACCCTTTCCCTCTCTTCTCTCCTTCTGTGTCAGGGATAGGCGTACCTGTCCCTGCTCAGTCAGGACCTTCTCAGGGACACTTTCTTCTCTCGTTGTCCTCCATATTCTCCTTCCTTGTTTATTATTTTTTTAAAGAGAGATTTTTACTATAGGCTGCATACGTTCACTGGAGAGACAGACAGAAAGCAAGAAATAACCCCCAGGGGTATGGCCACACCACAATCCCTTTTCCTCCATTCTCCTCTTGGGATTTTGGGCACACATGCACATGTGCCCAGTGTGTTTGAAGCCACCAGGTCCAGGACTTGAACTGTGGTTGACTATGTGGGAGTCCAGCAACGTAACCATTAAGCCATCTGCTGGCTCCTCTCTTCTTATTTTCAACCTTTACATTTAACCTCTTCCTACCTACTGTCTCCCCTTTTTGAAACTAGAAACTCTTTGAACTCTCTCCCATTGTTTAATAACACCAGGCAGTGCTCAGCCCCAAGCTGCCGTCTGTCAACCATCCTGCAGCTCTCCTTCCTCTCCTCAGTCTGGAAGGCACAGCCTTTGGGGCTGTCTTCACCTCCCATCTGTTCTTCGGCCCCACTTTTTCTCTGGAACTGCTGTCAGGCATCACCGATGGCCTCCACACTGAGTTCTCACACTAGATTTTTGCTGGGTTTACCTGTCCCTTCTCTCTACAGCAGAGGCTGTCCTTCTATCCGCCAGCCTATTCTTGAGCCCCTCACAGGACCTGGCAAGTGTAGGTTCTGAAATACTTGCTGAATGAATCCAGGAACAATGAATATGTGCCCTGACCTCTTTCTTCCTCTTCCTCTCTTTCCTCTCCCTCTCTTGGTTTCCTCCATCTCACTCCTTTCTCTTCCTGCCTTTGCTCAAGTTCTGTCCTCAGTCTTGTCACCTGTGTCTGCACATGCAGAAGTCCAGTGCGGTGGCTGTGAGCAGGTGTCACAGACAGCAGAGCCAGGTGCCAATCCCAGATCCCAACTGCAGTAACAACAATAGCTTGGGCATGTTACTCCACTCTGATGTGAATGTCCTCCCAAGCCTCAAACTGAAACTTAACCCCTGTTGTAATAGTATTGAGAGGGGAGCCCTTAGGAGGTGAAGTGGCAGAGTCTTCATGAATGCATTAATGCTGTTCTCATAGGATTGGGTTAGGGGGGTAGGTTTCCATAAAAAGCAGCCCACTCTTGCTGTCTGTCTCACATGCTTGCTTCCACCTTCTTTCCTCGCACTGTGGGAATTCACTTTCCAGATGCCAGTGCCATGCTCATGGACCTCCCAGTGTACAGAACCATGAACCAAATTAACTACCGGTTTATAAATACTCAGTCTGTGATATTCCGTTAGAGCTCCAGAAAACAGACTAAGACACAATCTGAGGCTGTTTTCTTCTCATAAAAATGAAGATAACAGGCCAGCTCATGACCTGGTGGTTAAAGTGGCTGGATTCCACATGGCAACCATCCAGTTTGAGTCCTGGATCCACCAGCTTGAGAAACCCTGTAGGCATGCATGCCCATAATCCAAAAGGAGAAAAAAAAAAAAACAGAGGAGAAGGGATTGCAGAATATACCCCCCCAACATCACCCCATGAGCGTGGATGCTTTCTTAACCTCTGTCTTTCTCTGTCTCTCTAAAAAAAATAAATAAATAAAGATATCTATCGCATAAGATTGTGCTAAGAAAATAAACTAATGATGCAAAGGGCTTGGTACAATGCCGAGCAGATTGTGGGATTCTCAGTAAATGTGATAGTGATGATGATGTACCTAAATGGTCTCATGCACTTGCAACAGCATAGCTACCACCTCTGGTCTGAAAACTCCCAGATAGATACCTCTAGCCCAGAATTCTCTGCTGAGCTCCAGACCTACATTCAAAATTCATAGACTGGAACTCACCATTTTCCTCCCCCGAACTTGCTCATTTCCATTCTTAGCAAACAGTCTGTGATGCCCAATTCACTGCCGGAGTGAGAAGAAGAAAAAATAAATAAAAAATAAAGCAGATTGAGTTCACTTATTGAAGAACTGATCAAAAGAGGTATAAGAGACATTTTGGGAACAATCAGCAAATTTTGTATATGGACCAGATGTTAGGTTACATTTAGGAATTGTTGGCAATTTTCCTGTATGTAGTTGCAATATAGTGATTTTATGAGATTGTCTTTGCTCCTGCAAGATGTAGGCTGAAGTGTTTAGAGATGATGTCTGGGCCTTGATATCTGCAACTATTTTAAATGACTCAGAAGGGTCAGTCTTATAGCTTGGTGGTTAAAGAAACCAGATTCCGCATGGCTGACTACCATCCAAATCCCAACCCCAGTAGCTTGAAAGATACACCAGGCACGTGCATGCTCCAAGTCCCAAGAGGATGGGGAAATGGAAAAGGGATTGCGGCGTGACCACATCATTGGGGGCACTTCTTTCTCTTTCTTACTGTCTATCTCTAGTGACCACACACAACCTCTGACAAGTTAAAAAGGCTCAGAGAAAATACACACACACATACACACACATACACACACGGACATATACACATTCTCACACACAACACACAAGTATACCTATTGTCACACACACTTTTATATGGGTCTGGTCCCAGACCCAACAGCTTGAAAATCATGCCAGGCACATGTGTGTATGCCCAAAATCCCAAGGGGAGAATGGAGGAGAAAGCATTGCGGTGTGGCCTTTCCCCAGAGGAAGTGATTTCTCACTTTTTCTCTCCCTCTTTATCTACATCTTTGGCAAGGGCATGCTCCCTATAACAAACGTGTATAAAAAACAAAAGTAGAATAAAATATATTTTAAATGAATGCTTGTGCTATGGTCATAATACCTCCTTAGTAGACTGGGAATTTTTTTCATCCTAGTGTTGCAATTTTAATTTAGCAGCAAGAGATCAGATTTGCATGTTTGGCAGCCACATTTTTAAATCTTACTGACCTAGTCTGATCAAAACCCCATGAGCTACTCTGTAATTTTACCCACTCCTGCCCCCAAATATACAAGGACACTGGTACTGGTACGGCATCTGATAGGATTTCACTTTGAATGGCTGGCCTCTCCTTCCCAGCTTTGGTCTACAAGGCATGTTTTTAATATATATTTGTCACTTCACCCAAATTACTGGGGAAACAATGTGGGAAGAAGGTCAGGAGTGAAGGAAGAGCCCTTACCATGGTCCTAAAAATATCTCTCCAGGATTGTCCTTTGATGCTGATTAAAACTCCACCTGCTTACATTTCTGCTCAGTGCATCTCTCCAGCTTGCCTATATATTTATTTATCTCTTTATTAATAACAGAGCATGTGCATGTGTTTGTGAGAGTGAGGGAGGGCACCCTCCACAGGGTCTGGTTACTGCATGATCCTCTTCCTTCAGGCCTCCAGCCACTGGATCTTGGGCCATGGTACATGTGCCTGGCATGTCTCAGGCTGACTGGGCTGGAGATTTGAACCACTGTCTCCCTATGGGATCCAGCCTCTCCTGAGCAGTGCATTTCTACTGCACCCAAAACTGGCCCACTCTCCTTTTCATTTTCAGTTTTTTGGCCCCAATGAGGTCTTCTGCATTCCTTTAAGATCACCCACAGAAGCTCAGTGTTGTTCTTTGCAAGGTCGGTCACCCCTGGGATCTGCATCAAGAGATGTGATGGACTGAGAGCACTTTGATCCAGGGTCACAAATTAAAAATGTGTACAGGAATTAGGTAAGGGATGATGGACAGTAGGAAATCATGAGGATTTGGAGGTGTCATCGGACGTCGGTGGCTCCTGTTCACCGTCTGCCATCCTAGAATAAGTGTTCAATGATAAGTCATCTACCATTGCAAGAAACACCAAAAATGCAAGGTTTTTTGAAGGAAAAATGTGCATATTGCTAAATCTTTGGTTTCCACTGTAAACTGGAGGTTCCAGGCAATTCGAACAAAACCCATCCGCAGGGACCCATCCTGAGAGTGCTACTCAGGGTAGGTTCTCCCTGACGCTCACTGGCTCCCCCTGGGTTTCATCCTTCCTGGTGTAGTCCTTGCTCCTAACTCAGGGCTGAAGGGCTGTTCTGCCGTTGCACCTTCTCATAATTGTTGATGTGTTGTCATTCTTTGTTTCTGTTTGTGCCATCTGTCCTAATTGCCCTGGGGGCCACAGCCACAGGTTTGCTGTTCTCGCTGAGCTTTTTTTGTTGCCGTTAGGAATTTCCGTAACCTTCAGCACACATTAGGCCTTGGTCTTCCTGACACTATTGTAATAAACTCGCTTCTCTCACAGTCCCCGTGGAATATGACGCCATTTCTCCATGTTTTATTCATAGACTGTTTAAATCTGAGCTCACCAGAGCGCTCCTTGGGCTGCCTTGCCGTGGGCTTTGACGGCGTGCCCTGCCCCTGACCTTTAAGCCATCTGACTCACAGCAAAGCAGCAAGAGCCATCACAATGGCAGTCCAGGCCAGATCTCAGGACTGGCCCAGGACCCACCTCTTTTTCCTGTCTCAAAACTTGGTCTTCTTGATTTCATTTCCTCATAACTCGGCGCCCTATACCCCAACAGGTGTGTCTGGCCCCTTGGAACATACACCCTCTCCCTTTAGAACTGGGCTTTCTCTGGTAGACTCTGTCCTGGCCCATTTCTTTGCCCCCAGTGTATTTAAAAGAAACTTCACACTTTTTCCTGTTCCCAAAAGAGGCCCCTCCCAATTTCCTCCTGTAGAGAATCCCTTTCCCATGCATCCTGCCTGCATGGAAGGGGCGAAGTGTTCACCTATGTACCTTGCCTTCACCTTCTTCTAGGGCCCGGTGAGAACAGGCCCTGCTGAGCCCTTCCCGTGGGCACCCCCCACACACACACACCTCCATGCTCTTCACCTGGATTCCCTCATTTAACCCCAAGCTCAGCTGTCTAAGAGAAGGTTCATCTTTGTTGCTTTACTGACGAGGAAACAGACTCAGCCGGATGTACTAACTTGCCTGAGGTCACACAGAAAGGATGCTGCCAAGGTAACAATCTGAGAAATACCTTCTTCTTTCAAAAACAACTGTGCATATTCATGGGTGCATGTATCAGAGATAAAATTGGAGCTCAGAAACATGGTGCCAGGGCCCGCACCCTTGGCCCCATGCCCTTTTCTTCTCACTGATGAAAGGTGACTGTGGAGGCCTGAGAGAACTAAAGTGGCTCAAAGAGCAGCCCAGACACTTGGGACGCGAGCTCTTGGTGGTGAAACTAAGCCCGGGCACTTGCAGATGCACACTGGTAACCACAACCATTCTCCACATTGGGACTTTGAGAAAGGGCTCAGAAGAAAACGCAACAGTGTGACCCTGAAGTCTGACTTTCATAAGCATATCTTTTCTTTTTAGAATTATCTTATTTAATTTTATTCATCAGAGTCATTATTTTTTTTTATTTGACCACAGAACAACAGAGAGAGAGGGAATGCGGGAAAGCAAGCTGCCAAGTCCAGGGCTCGAACCATAAGCAGCCATGTGGGAGTCCAGCACTTTAACCACAACGCCACCTGCTGCCCCCCATAAGAGTACCTTCCACACAGTCTGTAAGTTTGGAGCCAACTAAGGGACCTCTCCAGTCAAAGCCTGACTCTTTCCTGTGCCCTGGTGATGTCACTGGTGACATCACTGCAAGATTTCCTCCATACACATCCACTCACGAATGCTGCATGTATGCCATTCAAAGGGCACCCTGGACGCAGGTGAAGGGAGAGGGGACAGCTTTTGTTCTGGTTCTACTGGATCCCTCTCCAGGAGCTCCATTTTCACAGTTCTCTTCAGTCATGTCCAAGAATCTCCTCCCACAGCAAGGTTATATTGCTTCCTCTAGGGTATTGCTTCTCAGATTCCACCATTTCTAAATTTTATAAGGCTTTTGTTTTTCATAACCATACGTTTGGGATCTTGAAGCAGACCTTATATTCCTTTTATTTGTTCCCAATCTAGTCCCTGGATACACAATGGATTTATTATTTCGGTTGCTGAAGTAGGGGACATTCACCAGACCAAAAAAAAAGGAAAACTATCTGTAGATGACAATATGGATGGTACTTTGACTAGACTAACATACAGGGTACTCATGCTGGGAAAACTCATTTTCAATGTTGTAAAGATGTAGAGTGATTTAATGTAAAAAAAAAGGGGGGGGGGACCAGCAGTTAGCGTAATGAATATCTCGCTGGACTCCCACGTAGTTGACCGTGGTTCGAGTCCTGGACCCAGTGGCTTAAAACTCACACCGGGCGCATGTGGGTGCGTGTGTGCCCAAGATCCCGAGAGGAGAATGGAGGAGAAGAGATTGCAGCATGACCATCCCCACTGGGGGGTGATTTCTCACTTTCTGTCTCTCTGTCTCTGTCTGTCTGGCAAGCGCACACACCCTATAGCGAAAAAACCTCTCCCCCAAAAAAAAGAACAAAAAACTCAGCGTTTAAACTACATCTTTACAAATTAACGGTCAGAACTATTTTTATTATCAGAAAAATATTTACAATAATTTCTCTAAATAGGAAAAAAACTGGTTAACAAAATTTATAGTTCTTAAATTTTAAGCTAAAATGATAAAATTTCAGATCATTTTACTAATATTTCTAATCTTCTATTTATTTTCTTTAATGTACCACTAGATAGATAAATCATTAATGTTTAAACTAAAAAAGAAAGAAAGAAAAAAAGAAAAGAAATACTGGGGATGCAGCAATAAAAATGAACAAAAAATGTAAAAACTCCCTATCCTCATGGAGTTTTATTTTCAAGGCAGACAAAAAAAAAAATCAAAAATAAAATAAGCAAAATATATGGATAAAACATAGAGTATGTTAGCTGGTGTTAAGTGTTGTGACAAAACCTGGAGCAGGAGATGGGGACAGAAAGGGCAAAGGCCTATGGGTGGTATGGAGTGAACCACTATAATTCATGGGGACAAATCAGAGGATGAAACAAGCCTAGAGGCTAAGCTGAGGGAGCTCTTCTGAGACTCTCAAGGCAACACAGTGGGGAGAGGAGAGAGGCAAGTCAGAGAGGGCAAAGGATCTAAGATCAGGGAGGGACTTAAGGGCCACTGCAACCAATTTAGTTTCTGCTCAGGATGAAATGACACATTGGAGTGTTGTAGTGGTCCAGAGACATGCCAGAACCTAATAACTGAACAGGCCCACTCTGACGGCTGTGTAGAGAACAGACAGACCAAAATGTGTATGTGTGGGGGAGGGGTGGGTGGACAGGAGTCCCACCCACCAGGCAGTCTCTCCTGTCAATCACATCTGGGATTTCAAGGCCAACTCTCTTCCTTTCTGAGTGTGAACTACCTGATGCTGAGCATGTCTGTCCCAAAACAAGGTTGTGAGTGGGGTTCATGGAGCACCAAAGGGCAGTCTCCTTAGATGGGGCTGAGGGGAGGAACTAACACCCACACAGCTCCCTCATGCCAGCATATGCAAGTTCGAGGCACCTGATGGTATGCTATTTGACTGTGGGACATTCATTCATTCAATTTGCTCTATTTCTGGATGTTGTCTCTGTGTTAGAAATGTTGGTGATACATCAATAAAAAGAGGACAAAAAATGTACTAACTCCTTATCCTCATGGAGTTTATTTTCAAGGCAGAAAAAAAAACTCACAAAAACAAAGTGAGCAAAATATATGGATAAAATATAGAGTACCTTAGCTGATGTTAAGTGTTGTGATGAAACATGAAGCAGAAAATAGGTGCAGAAGGGACTTTCTAAAAGGTGGCCTCCTGATAAAGGCCCATAGCCTATAAAACTGTCACAGCGGAATGGCGGATGACTCAGGATAGACTTTGCTACGCTCCTGGGGTTACCAAGCTGAGACAAAACCTAGTGAACTATTAATATTAGCTTGATAATAAAAGTACAGAGCCCCCTTGACAGCTCGATTAAAGGACACATGGGGCTTTGCAATGGTGGTGTGGTGGTTGGGGCAGCTGGACTCCCACATGGCTGACTGTGGTTCCAGTCCCAGACCTGGTGCCTTACTTTCTCGCTTTCCTTCCCTCTTTGTCCTTTTCTGGTCAACTTCAAAAAATAATAATAATAATAATAAAATAAAATAATGACAAAATTAAATAAAATAATTCTTAAAAAAAAAAAAGAATTAAACCTAGTATATGTAACAAACTTACAAAACAAACAAGAGTTGACCAACCTGGAGGTCAGCAGATAGCTTAGTGGTTATGTCACTAGACTCTCACATGGCTGATTACAGTCTGAATCCCAGACCTGGTGGCCTGAAAGTCATGCTGGTGCTTGTGTGTGAGTGCCCAAGATGCCCGCAGGAGAATGAAGGAGAAGGTACTGCAGTGTGGCCATCTCCCCTGGGGGGTGAGTTCTCAATTTTCCTTTCATTGTCTCTGTCCCTCAATTGTCTCTGTCTCTCTCTCTCTCTCTTTCTGGAGAGCATATACTCCCCAAGGCAAAAACCTCTAAAACAAAAAAAAAAACAAAAAACAACAATGAAAAAAGAGTTGATCAACCCAAGATTACCCATTTGGTCAGAGGCTAAATTAAACTCTACCTCAGGGAGCTAACCACTCAGAAGTAGACACTTTTTTTTTTTTTTTGAGAGATTTTCACTGTAGGGCACGTGCGCTCGCCAGACAGACAGAGAGAGACATAGAGACAGAAAGTGAGAAATCACCCCCCCAGGGGGGATGGTCACGCCGCAATCCCTTCTCCTCCATTCTCCTCTCGGGATCTTGGGCACGCACGCACACGCGTCCGGCGTGAGTTTTAATCCACCGGGTCCGGGACACGAACCGCGGTCGACTACGTGGGAGTCCAGCGACATAGCCATTACGCTAACTGCTGGTTCCCAGAAGTAGACACTTTAATCTATGTGCTATAGGTGGGGCCAGCGGGTAGCAGGGAGGTTAAAGTGCTGGACTCTCACATGGCCAACTGTGGTTTCAATCCTGGACTGAGCAGCTTGAAAGTCACACTGGATACATGTGCATGCATGCCCAAAATCCCAAGAAAGGGATACAGGAGAAGGGATTATGGTGTGTCCGTCTCCTCTGGTGGGGAGATGTCTCACTTTCCCTCTCATTATCTCACTCTTTCTCCACCAAGCACATGTGTCTTATAAAAAAAACTTTATTAAACATAAATTAATTAAAATATATATTTTGAAAAGTGCTATGGACAGGCCTCAGAGCTATCAGCCCCATGGCCAACTGTTTGGGCATGGTTCAAATTCTGGGCCAAGTAGCTTGAAAAACTCCAGACACATGTGCATATGTGTCCAAAATCCCAACAGGATGGAGAAATGAAGGAGAAGGGATTTCAGTGTGACCATGCCCTCTTAGAGGGTGCTTTCTTTCCCTCCCCATCAGTGCATATGTCATCTGATGATTTAAAAAAAAGAAAAAAAGAGTGTGCTCAGGTGCTGGCCTGGTAGGCAGTGGTTAAGTCCCATGTATATGGACACAGTATGGACACCAACAGTTTGAATCCTAACCCCAACAGCTTGGAAAGCACACAGGACATGTGTGTACACATGCTCCAAATCCTGACAGGATGAAGAAATGGAAGATAAAGGATTGCGATATGACCATGTCTTACTAGGCTGCTTTCTCTCTGCTGAGCACACACGCCCTTCTCACTTTCTCTGTCTCTCTCTCTCTCTGTATTTATCTGGTCAAATTAAATAATAATAGTAATAATAATAACAATTTTTAAATTAAATAAATAATTTTTTGAAAAGTTTTTGCTACAGGGCACATGCACTTGCCAGACACACAGAGAGAGACAGAGAGACAGAAAGTGAGAAATCATCACCCAGGGAGGATGGCCACACCGCAATCCCTTCTTTTGGGATTTTAGGCACGCACGCACACGCGCCTGGCATGAGTTTAAGCTGCCAGGTCTGGGACTCGAACTGCGGTCGACTACATGGCTGTCCAGCGATATAGCCATTACTGCTAGTTCCAAAATTAAATAAATAATTTCTTAAAAAGAACATTTAAAATGCTCAGTATTGGTTCAGGCTCTCACTGTATTCTTCTCCTACTTAGGATATTTGAGAAATGCAAAGAGAAGGAGCTAGACTTTCTTTTGTTGGATCGGGTGGGCCAACTGGGAACAGGTGAGAGGAACAAATGAGGTCAGGTTGAGGGCATATGTCAGTGTAGCCTTTAACTCCTATCCTGTTGGGGATTGCCTACTCCTTCTCTTTGACTTGCTCAAATTTTCCCGTGTAAGTGGAAAGAACCAGGGATACATTTGTCATTCGCACTCTTCCAGCACTAACTGCAGGTCAGACAACACGTGTCTCTGCTATGAGCCGATTCCCAGCTCACCTCCTGACGGACTCTCCTGGCAATGGAGAGGCTTCATCACAGGTCTCAGCTCCAGGTGCCAATCTCCCAGACAGGGAAGTTCACAAGGGATCGTGATGACTGGAGCATCTTGAATAAACACTGGATGATGATGTATCAGGTCACCCACAAGGGTCTTGAGGTCACTGTTATGGACTAAATTGTGTCCTCCCTCCCAAAATTCATCTGTTGAAGTTCCAATCCCCAAAACCCGTCAGAATGTAACTATGTTTGGAAATAGAATCTTTAAAGAGATCGTTGGGTTAAATTGAAGTAATCAAGGTGGACCCTAATTCAATATGACGGGTACCTTTGTAGGAAAAGGAGATGCAGACACACATGCACAAAGAGGGCAGACCATGGGGGGACCCAGGGGAAAAACAGCGTCTACAAGCCAAGGAGAGAGACCACAGGAGTGACCCACCCTGCTGACACCTTGACTTCAGACTTCCAGCCTGGAGAACCATGAGACGGCCAATGTCTGTGGTTTAGCCACCCAGTCTGTGTGCTCTGATGTGGGAGCCTGAGCAAACTGATGTGGCAGCTGACAAGGGCCATGGGGGATTTGGATTTCTAACCAGCAGTCTGGCTCTAATGCTGCAAAAGAGAAAATCTCCATAACAAAATGACTGTAGCATAGAAATAGAGTTGTATTTGTGAATAGGCTGTGACAGTTCTATCCCTATGGCCTCAGTCCGCGTGCTGGTACCTATCTGTACTGCTTGTGTCTCTTCTCAGTGCCTTTCACTTCCTGTACACTGCACCAGCATGACTATACTTTGAGCCGGTCCCCTTGCTGTGCACAGTGAACACACCGAGTTGTGCTTTCTCTAGAATATGCTCCTCCATCTGTCCTCATTCCATGATTTCAGTAGAATCTCTTTGGGACTTGTTCTTTGACTCCTTCAACACTCACATTTGAATTCTCTTCAATCGACTGGAAGCTGCATGTCCCTAACTATTGTTTGTGTCCACCCAGTCAAAATGGCAGCCCCACTCCGCTCCTGAATCTGCGCCCATGGCGGACACCTCTAGGAGATCTGACTGCTCGCCAATATGCTGATTTAGCCATGAAAACTGTTCTCCGTAGCATCTCTAGGTAGTCCTGCCAATGGATCAGATCTGTTAAGAAAAGGGAGGCTTCTAACCTGTGAAAAGATGACTGTTGTTCAAGAGTCTTCATCTTCTTTATCATGGAGTGCAGGACACACACACACACACACACACACACACACACACACACAATCACACACATGCAGAGCCTGCTAGTCACTGGACTAGTGCACTGACCTTACACACCTCTCCATTAGGTCTGAATTGCAGAGTGAAATTCTACCCCTCTATGGCTCCCTTTGGTAATTCCCTAATTGCCTCAATAAACCTCCTTTCCCTCCCCAGCTCTGTCAGTCCTCGGCCTTGAGATTTCCTAATGGAAACCACTCACTTCTGTTGGAATCCCAGGGTGTAATTAGCAGTCTGGAGTTCAGCTCCTGTGCTCTGCTGAGTATGAAGGCAAAGCCATCGCCAAAGACATTGTCAATGTCAATTCAGTCCTCCTTGAAGAGAGCATATGAAGGAGTTGTTTCATGTTGACTGTCTCCTGTATATTTATTGACTGAAACATTTGAGCTGCTGTTTTTCACATTTGTAATTTTAGATCACAGATGCCAAGCATGTTTAATCACACGGCAAAGCTCGTATTTAATGAGAAAAATGTCAAGTATATTGTTATCCACCATAAAAGCTGTGAAAAATATCGCTGCCATCTGCAATGTGCCTTCTGCTGCTACCTCGACGAATTTTACTAGGAACAATACAAAATTAACAGTAGGGCAAACATTTAAAGATGATGAATTGCTGAACTTCCTCCTTGCCTTATAAAACCAGAAAGAAGTGTAGACCAGCTCTTGATGTCATTGGGACACCTCGCCTGGATTGCAGAGATAGCCTGCCACTGGACCTCTTGGTACCCTGTGTCCTCCAGACATATCTGTAACATTCCTACCAGGATGATCTTCTAAATCCTGTGTCTGGTCAGATCAACCATTACTCAGAAACCTTGCAAGGCATTTCCTGTCCCACCACTGCTAACCAGATCACCCTGTGGCCTTGTCATTTCTATCCTTTGGCCTCCTCTCATACCCCACATTCCAGCTAGGCCAAGTCCCTGCTTACTGTCTGAACTCACCGAGCTCCCTCCTGTCTCCATGGGGTCTCTGACTACAACACATTTCCGCCCCTTTGCATGGCAACTCTCGTGCACCCTGCAACAGCTACCTCCAATGTCATCTCTGGAAAGTCTTCTGTAACTCTCGTAAGCAGAATCCAGCCTCTCTTTGTGTCCATTAAGCAGCATATCTCTACTTTAATTGGAGGACTTTTCACAAGGAATTGTAATGTCTTGTTTATCAACACCTTCCTGTTCAACTCTGAGCTCTTCTGTGGTAGAAACAGTATTTCCACCATTGCTGCCTCCGGCCTGGTACAGCCCCCACTGCCATGGTGTAGTGGTTGCTATTGAAATGGACTTGGGTAAAACAAACTCGCTGTGGAAGGGGAAGAAGTGAATAAGGTGCTTACCCAGGATCTTACTCTTTTAACTTGAGCAACACAAGACCTTGCCATTACGCAGGCTGTGTTTATTTCTGGGTTTTTCTCTCTGTACTTTAGCTCTTTCTCTTACCAAAAGAAATAACAGTCCTGTCGATCAGAGAGCAATTGATAGTGATAAAAATGCTCCTTTTAGACAGTGAGTTCACTTGTTCTTAAGTCATTCTTTGCCACAGACTGCAGGCTCATTATACAAGGAAAATGTGGTATCTCTGAGAAGCCACACTCTTAGAAGTTTATAATTTACCTCGACTGATGACTAAGGTCTGGAGGTTTTCACTGCTTATTTGAGTGTGGTTTGGGTGGGGAAGCGATGATAAACAAAGCTTCATCTTACTCATTGGAGCCAATCTGTGGAAACCAGACAGCAATACCTGCCCTTCGGAAAGACATCAGCTGCTCATTGGGGTGACAGGGAGGAAAAGGAGCAATTCTCCAACTCAGGTGCAATCCTCGCTTCCAAGCAGGTGCTCCCTGCCTAGGACACCTCATTCCCAGCTATCCTCTGAGTCTCAGTTGAGACTTTCAGCTGTGAAAGATAAACTCACCTTCTATGACTGTTGGCAAGAAAAATGGAATTTCAACTAGACTATTGGGTGATCTCAGCAAACCCAAAGAAAAGGCACACAGTCAGACTTCAGGTGGAAAGAGAACTAGGAAATGGAGAGTGAGAAATGGAACTCAGCCATTGCTGGCTTCCCACCCTCCCCTAACACCCACATTGGCTAAGTAAGACCCTCCCTGTAGTCTCAAGTACCCAATTTTCTGTACAAACACAGACCGGATTCTTTTTGTTCTGCTTCTGCATTCCCAGTGCAAATGTATTCAGGCAATTTCTCAGCAAATCAAGTGTGGTCCAGAAGATAAGTACATGCCACATCCACAAAGGCCATCCCGGTGGAAGAGGAATGTGGGCCACGCAGATACGCAGACGCTGGCAGCCAACCTCTCCTTACCTCGTGTTTTCCCTCACCATGTGAACATGAAGAGGTGCTCAGCCAAGGAACCCCACAGACTTCCAGCAAACCATCAGAGGTTGGAGAGAGGCCTGTGACAGATCCTCCCTCAAAGCCTCTGAAGGAATCAGCCTCATGACATCTTGATCTTGGACTTCTGCTCTCAGAACTGTGAGCCAGACATCCTGTTTCTCAAGACACTCAGCCTGTGGCAGTTTGTAACAGCAGCCCTAGGAATCTACACACCACACTCAAGAAGAAAAGCCCAGACAAGCTGGGCAGAGCGGTGACGATCTTACTGATGACCTTGATGTTGAAAGAGAGTCAATGACTCGGCCAGTATCACTGAGGCCATAGCTTAACTTTAACACGAATGGTCTGTGAATCGGAGGGTTTTCCATCCTTGCAGGATTGTGATTCTGTTGCTGATTTAAGAGTACAATCATATTGTCTTTGAAAAGTTCATGGCCACTAGGTATTACAAAAAAAAAAAAAAGCGATGCATAGATTTCAAAATGTTTTGCACCAGAATAAACTCATATTTTAATCTCATTTTTGCACAAAATTTTTAAGTTGTTTATCAACACCTTTCTGTTCAACTCTGAGCTCTTCTGTGGTAGAAACAGTGTGTGTGTATGTGTGTCCATGTGTGTTTGTGTGTATGGAAAGAAAGGAAACTGAACAATAATTCTGTGTATATACACACATATACACACATACATATATCTATATGAGGGACTTGAAGAAATATGTGGAAAAACTGAATTAAAGTATTTGTTTATTTTGATGCACCAGATTTTGAAATCTAGGCATAGTTCTTTATAATATGGATTTTTCCATGAACTCTTTAAAGATCCCCTTGTGCATGCATGTGTGTGTATATTTGTACTGTGGTAATCACATAGGACTATAAGAATAAAGACCTTCAAGATCAAACTATTTCTTGCCAAGACTTGAAATACGTGGCTATTTTTTTTAAAGAACCATTTATTTCATTTTACTTATCACTATTATTATTTTTTAGTTTGCTGTAGGACATGCACACTCACAAGAAAGAAACAGAGGGGAAGTGAGAAAGCAAGTCACCAGGACTGGACTTGAACCACAGTCAGTCATGCAGGAGTCCAGTGCCTTAACCACCATGCCACCTGCTGGCCCCATCATGTGGTTATTTTTAAGAAATCTTTTACTTTAGTGAATATTTTTCATTTCTCCATTTTCATTGTTGCTCTTCTTCTCCATATTTCCTCTCAGGTTTGGTGTTTTGTTTTAAACAGTTTTCTTTATTTTTTGGCAAGACTATTTATTGGGACCTTCTGTAGAATTACTTCTTTGTTCAGAAATCAACTAAAAAACCTCAGGTTCAGAATTGCTTGCCTATTGAGCATGTGTAATTTGGGGCTTGAAAGATAAAGGGGTTCTGTCCTCAGTGGTCTAGAGCTGTTGTCTAATATGGCAGCCAATGGTCATATGTGGCTATTTAAATTCCAATTCAAATTAATTTAACTTAAATATGGAAGTTCTCAGTCCCACTGGTCAGTAGCTCTGTAACCCCATGTGCCTAGTGACTACAGAACTACACAGCACACACACACAAAAAAAAAAACCATTGTCAACAGCGATGCATAGATTTCAAAATGTTTTGCACCAGAATAAACTCATATTTTAATCTCATTTTTGCACAAAATTTTTAAGTTGTTTATCAACACCTTTCTGTTCAACTCTGAGCTCTTCTGTGGTAGAAACAGTGTGTGTGTATGTGTGTCCATGTGTGTTTGTGTGTATGGAAAGAAAGGAAACTGAACAATAATTCTGTGTATATACACACATATACACACATACATATATCTATATGAGGGACTTGAAGAAATATGTGGAAAAACTGAATTAAAGTATTTGTTTATTTTGATGCACCAGATTTTGAAATCTAGGCATAGTTCTTTATAATATGGATTTTTCCATGAACTCTTTAAAGATCCCCTTGTGCATGCATGTGTGTGTATATTTGTACTGTGGTAATCACATAGGACTATAAGAATAAAGACCTTCAAGATCAAACTATTTCTTGCCAAGACTTGAAATACGTGGCTATTTTTTTTAAAGAACCATTTATTTCATTTTACTTATCACTATTATTATTTTTTAGTTTGCTGTAGGACATGCACACTCACAAGAAAGAAACAGAGGGGAAGTGAGAAAGCAAGTCACCAGGACTGGACTTGAACCACAGTCAGTCATGCAGGAGTCCAGTGCCTTAACCACCATGCCACCTGCTGGCCCCATCATGTGGTTATTTTTAAGAAATCTTTTACTTTAGTGAATATTTTTCATTTCTCCATTTTCATTGTTGCTCTTCTTCTCCATATTTCCTCTCAGGTTTGGTGTTTTGTTTTAAACAGTTTTCTTTATTTTTTGGCAAGACTATTTATTGGGACCTTCTGTAGAATTACTTCTTTGTTCAGAAATCAACTAAAAAACCTCAGGTTCAGAATTGCTTGCCTATTGAGCATGTGTAATTTGGGGCTTGAAAGATAAAGGGGTTCTGTCCTCAGTGGTCTAGAGCTGTTGTCTAATATGGCAGCCAATGGTCATATGTGGCTATTTAAATTCCAATTCAAATTAATTTAACTTAAATATGGAAGTTCTCAGTCCCACTGGTCAGTAGCTCTGTAACCCCATGTGCCTAGTGACTACAGAACTACACAGCACACACACACACAAAAAAAAACCATTGTCAACCTCTTAGAAGGTTCTATTGCACAGTGCTATGCAAGAGAAGCAAATGACAAGGGACCTGGAGTCATGGCTGGGCTCCAATACCTGCTGTGCAACTTCCCAACCTTTCACCTTAGAGAAAACATTTGATATTTTTATATCTTGTTTCCCTCATCCCCATTAAAAGAGAGAGAAAAGCAGCTTGCTTACATAATAGTTTGTGAACTAAAAGAGATATATATAGTCAGTTTAGCGCAACATGTATGAACAAACCCCTTGGAATGATCAGGGCATCGGGACCCTAGACCAAAGATGTAACACATCTTCTTAGCCTTACGGAGCTTGCAGTAGCATAAGAAAAGAAATGAAGCTTAAAAAATATGTATATAGCGACCAGCAGTTAGCGTAATGGCTATGTCATTGGACTCCCACATAGTCGACCGCGATTTACGTCCCGGACCCGGTGGCTTAAACTCACGCTGGGTGTGTGTGTGTGCATTCCCAAGATCCTGAGAGGAGAATGGAGAAGAAGGGATTGTGGCGTGGCCATCCCCCCGGGGGGTGATTTCTCGCTTTCTATCTCTCTGTCTCTCTTTGTCTGTCTGGTGAGCTCACTTGCCCTATAGCAAAAACCTCTTCAAAAAAATGTATATAATACAGATAATAACAAATATGCACAAGTCATAAAAATAGGATGAAATGATGAGACAAAGTTGGGATGATTCATTTTAAAGCAGTGCAGATATTTGTAGGGAGACTCCACATAGAAAGGGTTTCTAAAAGAGAAAGATCTGCAGAAGAACTGGAGTTTTGGTAAACTGCATCTGAGTTTTCTGGAATGGCCTGTATACAAGAAAAGATAGGCCCCTCCTCTCCTCCCCCATTTCTTTCCTGTCATCACTGCTCTATGCCTGAAATGTCCAAACTTTGTTATCCATCTGCAGGACATACTTTTCAAACGAAATTTTATGTAAAAGCACAAAACATGAAATGTACAATTTCAAATAAAAAGTGTCAGAGGGCACACATCCTCACCAGAGAGACAGAGAAAAAGAAGAGAAAGCACCTCCCAATGGGGCGTGGTCACAAAGCAACCCCTACTCCTTCATTTCTCCATCCTGTCGGGATTTGGGGCAAGTATGCACTCAAGCCCAGCATGCTTTTCAAGCTGTAGGGGCCGAAATGTAAGCCACACAGTCAGTCACATGGGATCTAGTCCCCTTAACCACAAGGCCTCTAGGTCAGCCCAGTAGTTCCTGGTGAGGGCGCTCTTCCTGGGCTCTCACCATATCCCCCTAAGGTCTTTCCACTGTCCTCCTACTCTTAAGCTCTCTTCTTCTTCTAAGACACATTAACGTGGTCTACCTTGACTAATGCAACCTCCATAACAAACATTCCTGTCTTGTCTGTGTTATCTTCAAACACTTCTAGTTTTTAATGTCACAGAATAGTTTTCAAGAGCTAAGGTTTCACTATTTTTTCCAACAAGACCTATTGAGAAGCACTTAGATTGCTTTTCAGCTTCCTTTCTCTGCTAAATGATCAGACTGCAATCACCAATTTCACACTCAGGATTCTGTCTGCCTTTTGAGATGAGTTCTAAGGGTATACCCTCAAGTGAGATTGCTCCATCAAAATATCTATAATTTCATTATTTGTATAACTTCTTACTCTACCACCTATAATAAATAAATGTGTCTGTTCCACTGCATCTTTGCAAGGTTGATTATTATTGATAAATATTAAAGGGACATATTGGTACTTAATGCTAAAATTCATTAAAATCTGCATAATTTAAACAGACTTGATAAACTAAATATATATTTGCATAAAGCATAAATGATGGGTGATTTCTAGGTTCCGAAAGGAAGCCTTCAGGATGCATTTAAAGACTGATTTGATTCTCTCAGTGTAGTGGCTGTGTGCATGGCAGGAATGACAACTGGGTGATGGTGTCAGTCGAAGTAGGCAGTAAATTCTCTGAAGGGAGGGATTGACAAAGGAGTGTGGTTCTTGTGCTCGGCACCTGGTAAAGTCACATTCATGACAAGCTGAAAAAGCAAAAGGGGTGTCTTGGCTCCGGTCAGCAGGAGGTTAGACAAGCATCACGCAGATCACATGGAAGGCAGACTCATGCGGCAGGGCTGCTGCCTCTCCAGGTCAGCTCTGGCCCCCTCTGTACCCACTGCACTGCCTTCTCTGTAGAAAAGTTCTCCCGTGAGGTGGGCAGCGGCTCACCAGCAGCCTTCCCATTCTTCAACCCAGGGAAAAAGAACCTCTTCTTCCCCTCATCAAGGTGGCCACCTCAAGAGAGGTCCTGCCCACCCAGCGAGACATATATGAAGGGAGGTTATGGAAAAATGAAATTAAATTGCAAGTTTATTTTGGTGCAAAAATTGTTTTGAAATCCATTTATATTTTTAATAATATGCATTTTTCATGAATTTACTTGAAGAAACTTCTAGGACTTCTTGCAAACAGGGGAGGCAGTGTGATTGACATCTTATGACCATGAGGAGTCGGCGTAGGAGCAAGTTCCTCCAGGGAAAAGGGGCTCGGGGTAGATCAGACAATAAAACCCCCTGTGCTGTGTATCCGCCTACAATCCTATGATTGCATTAATAATTAAATTAGGTGAAATTCCACCTTAGTATGGAGCACATCGCAGTGTCCAAAATGAAGACACGCTTTAAAAAGTGAGCAGGGAGTGTTGTGTGGTGGCACAGCAGCAAAACGAGGGATCCATGAGGCTAGTCCACATGAGAAGGGTCTGGGCTTATGTCCAGAGAGTTTCTTAAATACTCTGGGCACATGCGTGCACCCATGGTCCAGGGCTGGTTGAAGCTGGGGGTGGATCACAGCATTGAGACCCTGCTGAGGCTTCTGTTTCTCTCTCTCTCTCTCTTTCTATTTCTCTGTCTATATTGCTCATGAAATAAATAAATAAACTTAAAAAAATATAAGATTTGAGCCAGCCAAGTGGCATGGTAGGTAAGGTAGCTAGACTTACATGGTTGACTGTGAAGTTCTAATCCTAGACCTGGTAGAAAATATGCCAGGCATGTGTGTGTACATGCCCAAAATCCTGAGAGAAAAGAGAAAGAGAAAGAACTGCAGCATGACCATCCACCCTGGGGTTGGGGGAGGAAGTAAGCACATCTCCCCCCTCCAAAAGAATAGACTAGTGGGGCCAGCCAGATGGCGTGATGGTTAAGGCTGCTGGACCCCACGTGGTCAACTGTGCTGTTAAATTCTGACCTGGCAACTTGAAAACATGCTGGGCACACGTATGTGTCTGTGCCCAAAATCTCCAGAGGAGAATGGAGGAGAAGGGACAAGGGACATAACCACTCCCCTGAGAATGTTTTCTCACTTTCTTTCTCTCTTCTCTCCTCAGCAAGTACACATGCCCTATAGCAAATTAAAGAGAGAGAAAGAGATTTGCCAAAAGGAGTCATCCTGGAAGAAAACCAGGGGCCAAAGCTGAGACAATCCATGCGTCTATACTGATACATGTAAATGACCGAATAAGTAAATAGGGAGGTGGGGCAAGCCTTCCTGACAGAAGAACTCCAGATTATCCGATGGAATTGGCCACATAGCCACGTACTCTCCAGGAGGTGGAGCTTATTTCCTCTCCCTGAAGCGACTCACTTGCTATTGCAGAGTACAGAAAAGGGAAAATCATGGCTCGATACTGGAGAAATCTGACAGATGCCACCATAACCAAGGGCCAGTGTTGGGACCAACAACGAATTCTGTTGTGTTCCTGTCTCCCTGAGATGATGCGATGGGAAGAGGCTTCACCTCTGCAGTATTTATTCATCCCCCAAAGATAACCCAATCTAATAACAATCACCCTCCAGGGCTGTTGGTGGCCAAGCCCACACTGGAAGGTCCTGAACACACCAGTGCACATGTGCCCATGATCTGGACTGCTGAGGCGGGGGCTGGACAGTGGCACGAAGACCCTAGTGGGGACGCCTACCTCCCTTTCTCTCTCTCCTGGGAAAAAGAAAATAAATAAGTGTTTAAAAAGTAAAAATGAGTGAGAGAAATTCTGGAAAGATGAGCAAACGCCCCTTTGTTGCCCGAGTAAATCAGTGAGTCAGATAAAACCACTAGATGTCCAAGGTGTAGTCTCAGTCTGTGTGAGTCTTGGGAACCCCGTGTCGGGCAGCAGACTTGGAATTATACAGAGAAGAATGCACTGGGCCCCCCAGGCCTCTGCACAATGTTGTGAAAAGCACTTCTTTCTTGCTCTGTTGGGGGTAGAAGAATTCCATTTGGTAAATGACTATCATATGATATGCCCAATGCTCTCTGTTATGGCTCATGCTCACTAATTCTCACGATACTGTGCTTTCTACCCCCAGTGGAGCAGGGTCACAGGTCAAGCCCCAAATCCACCTGTTTCCATACAACCTGTGAGCCCAAACTGGTTTGCACGTATTTAAATGACTTGGGGGCAAGGGGAATCAAATGAAGGATATTGTGTGACCTATGAAAATCAAATACCTATAAGAGAGAGAATCAGCCATGTAGGTCCAGATGCCTTAGCCCCCATGCCATAACTGTTTTTAAAGTTTATTTTATTCATACAAGAGAGCAAGTGTGGGTGCACTAAAGAGAGTGAGAGAGAAGTACCCTGGACAGGGTTTTAGCACGCCGCAATCCCCTTTCTCCAGCCCTCCAGCTCCTCCAGATCTTGGGCACTTACTACCTACCCACACACAAGGCTCCCTGGGGAAGGGTTTCTTGAGGGAAGATACAATGGTTTTCCATGTTTCTGCATATATGTGCCCAGCACGTTTGCAGGCCCAGCAGGGAATCTAAAAGTGTGGTCAACCATGCAGCTTCCAGTGCTGCAGCTGGGTGTCATAGGCACTTCTCACTTAATAGCCAAGTTTCCCTCGTAGGACTCGGTTGTAAAGGGAATTGGTCAATAAAGGTGGATGTCTTGGGGTGTGTCCTGGCACCATCGGGTAGGTATTTTTCAGTAGATATCCTGCAACACCACACTAGAGTAATGTCACTGCATTCACATAAAAAGCATACCATAGACAAGCACCAGAAAGTGACAGGGCACTCCACAGCACAATAATATAAATCCAAAGTAATCATTTTCATTTATTCTGAATACTACTATGGGTACATAATGAAGTACAAATTTATAAGCAAAATATGTAGCCTTGCGTGATTACTAACATTCTGTGTAGTGAATATTAACTGACTGTGGAAAGGGGATCCCTGAGACTCACATAGACTGAGAAAGGGGACTCTCTGCGCTGGAGGTGCTGGAGAACTGGTCGCAAGTCCGAGCGGTTGTTAAACAGGTAGGTCGTTAAGTGCGGAGTGGTTGCACTGTAGACCAGGCCACCTGGCTGGGCCTGTCCATTTCTGAACACGTTGTCGAAGACTACCTTCACCCTGGTGAGCATGGCTACATGCTTACGGAGCCTGAAATATTTTCTAACCAGCCGTCTATAGAAAAAAGTTGTTGATCCTTGGTATAAATTAAGAAGTGGTGGCCTGGAGAGATTTTAAAAGTCACTGATGTGGGTACAAAAGAAACTTCTGGCCAGGTAACTCAGGAGTGCAGGCGCTCCATTACTGAGGGGAAAGGAGAGTGCGACCTGGGGTAAGAGCCCCTGGCCTTTGTGGTGTTCTCTTCTGAAGAATGTTCTATGAGGTAGAACTTCTTCAGGTGTCCAAAGCAATGGGGCCAGCCAATGGCAGTCACCTCAGTCAAACCCAGAAAGCTCTGCCAAGCCTGCCACTCTGTAAATGTGAAGGATCCTGAGAAACGAGGTTCAGGAAAGTTATTTTGGGCTGAACGCTTTTCCAGATCCTGTGTCATTTCTGTTTCCAGAAAGGCACTGAGCTCATCGATGTACAGAGAACTAAAATCTTAAAAGCTTTTAAACAAGCAAAAGACAACTAAAAGTCCTTATGTGTTTTTTTCTCCAGTACTTACAGTAGAAATTGGATGCCAAAATTGCATTTGTATAAATCGCCAGGTAAGAGCTCATACCCTAACCTCTGCTGCCAGTAATATGACCTCGTTTGTATTAATAGATGGGTTTTTGCATGTGTAATCAAATTAAGATGAGGTCATATGGGAAAGGGATGGGCCCTGAACCTAGTGACTGGCGTCCTTCTAATAGGCAAGATACTTTAGATGCACACAGGGGAGAATGCCACGTGACAAGGAAGCGAAGCAGCTGCAATCTGAGGAAAACCGAGGCCTAATAGCCTATTGGGACCCTCCAGGAGCTGGAAGAGGCAGGGAAGGGCTTTCCTGTGGAGTATCGTAGGCTACCGGACACCTCAGTTAGGGACTTTGAACCTCTGAAGCAGAGAGAGAAGAAATGTCTGCTGTTTTTATTTGTTTGTTGTTTATTGCAAGAGGGTGAGTGCAGTTTTCAGAGAGAGGCAGACAAAGAGGGAATGGGCGAGGGGGAAAGCACTCCCATGGGGTAATGTTCACATCACAATCCTTTCTCTTCCATTTCTCCATCCTCTTGGGATTTGGGGCATGCACACACAGGTATGGGCATACTTTCTATTGTTTCAAGCTGCCCGCTTTACAGTACTTTATTATGATAGCCTTAAGAAAGTAACCCAGAGGCCAAAGCCAGCAGAACTGAAACAGAAGAATGGTGGGATGTGGCTGCTGTGTTGAGAATGACTGGAATAAGTCACTCAGGGGGGCCCGTGTAGAATCTCGAGTGACAGGGAATGGTGACTACTGCCAGGGAGCTGGAGTCTCATCCCTGGCTGACATTCTGCAATGGCTGCTAGTCCATGATGCAGTCAAACACAGTCCACACAGAGTATCCACTTAAATTCAGGGGGACCAGCAGTTCCCTCCCCAGATGAGGAAAGGAGGCTACAATGGTTGGTCTTGACATAACAGCGATGTCTGCAGCCTGCCCACTCACAAGGCTCCGTGGAGAAAGTTTCTTGAGTGCAGATACAATGGTTTTCCATTTATCTGCAGCCGCATAGATTTTACAGAGGGTCGAGTGCATATTCCCATTACTAGTGACTCTAGTGTAGACTCAGGAATGGCTGAGGTATGCTTGTGGAGACACTGAAACGGAAAACGTGGAGAGCCCAGTTCCAGAAGCTGGTCCTTCACTGCATGCCATCAAGACTTCCCTTTCCTTTCTTCTCTTTCACTTCAAGTTTGTTAGACCTCCACCATTGCAGACATTAAAAACGAACTGCATTTTACCCTACAAGGCATCCATTGTCAGGAGGACATAGGGTTATTCTTTATCTTACTTGGGATAAGAAAATCTTGATTCTGTCTTCTTAGAATCAGTGACAATAGAAACCAACAATCACTGGACTGTTTCTGATGAACTAATCAGGGATTCCATCACAGAGCAGATGGGCTGGCTCGTTAGTTTCATGGAGGTGAGTGGAAGTTACTATTCCCACCACACCTGGCTATCTATCTTTCTTCAATAGCAAGTTTTTAAAAGCTACCCTTGCGGTTGTGATGGAGAGATTTACAGATGTTTCAATGAAACTCTTCGTTTGGAATTTACGCAGCAAAGTACATATTGACTTTGTGTCACCAAGAATACCAAGATTTATTATTCCTGAAGATAAGTAATAACCTCGACTTCGACTTGGTCAATATTTATCTCATGAGTCAATAAATCTCCTGCAATAAATTTCAACCCAAGCCAACACTTTCCGATACTGGGATATACCCTGCACAGGCCCTCAAGCAGCTCTGCTTTTTTCCGCAGGGAACCAGTAGTCAAACCCAAGGAAGTATTCTCAGACACGCTTTATTTTTAGTGAATTCAGTCTGGTTATGACAGAGTTTTATCCAAATAACTTAACGTGGGCGGGAAAATTACAGACTCTGAATCTTTTTGTCTTCTCTTCAATAGTGACGACCAATGAATCTTCTCCGCAGTCCAGCTTTTCCTAAAGCTGAGCCCAAATCTGTCTGCAAATAAAGGCAATGCGTGACACCAGTCATTTGTGCGCCTGTCACCCGAGGCATTATCTTAGCTGCTCTTTTATATTTTAACAGTGCATGATCTCATACGAACTTCCCATAAGTTCCAAATCCTTTTTTGGTGTTTGTTGGTCAAATAGTTTGTCACTGTTTAAAACTACAGTGTGCCCTGTGAGAAACCAAAGAACGTTTTTCTCATCTAGCTGCAAGTAATATGATGGTTTTGTTTCTGGATGATTCATCTTCTACAGCCTGAAAGGACGTTCCCCTGTGACGTTCTCGGCAACTCCCCATCCTCCATATTTTGGGGGTAGACTATAGTACGGCTTGTCAGTACACATGCTCTAACTCTCCTGCTTCTGTGTTGTTCTTTCCTTCTTCAGGGAACATTAACACGGGTGTGTCTACTTTCCTCATTATTTCTGGACTTACAAGAAGGTTACTGGCCCAAAGGAGCTAATTCGCAGAAAAGATTCTTTAGCTCAGATCTCCTAATTGCCTACCTCCTTTGTCATCTGCTTTGCAGAGACCCATTCTCTTTATTCAAGAATTATCTGATTTTATTTATTATCATTAGTTTTTTGTTTGTTTGTTTGTTTTAATTTGCTATAGGGCACCAGGGATAGACATGGAGAGAAAGGGAAGGAAAGTGAGAAAGCAAGCCGCCAAGTGCAGGACTCAAACCACAGTCGGCTATGTGGGAGTCCAGCACCCAACCACCACACCACCTGCCAGTCCAAGACCCATTCTAATGTGTTGACAGATGAATCTATAGATAAAGCTATACTTTCATAGCTAGTAGCTCCTACGTTGCCACCTGAAGTTTTTCCACCTAATAACAATTTTACTTAAGAATATGGTTTAGCCAGCCTACCTCAGATTTTCAGCCCTCAAAAAGACATTGTTGTTGTCTTTTACTTTTGCGTTTTGTTTCATTTGGGGCCAAGTTTATTTATTTAATTGAATTCACTTACTTATTTGCCAAAATTAGTAGAGAAGCCAGGTTATTGGTGGAACATTCTGGTAAATTTAAAGAATAATTTAGTCTATGTTAGAATGATCTCTAATAGCGAATCGGTCATTCAATATGGCAAGATACCCTCCAGATAAAGGATGTTTCTGTTCTAAGATGTATGCTGAGAAGCACTAGCAAATAAAACAAGAATTCTGGAGCCAGATTGTCTGAGTTTGAAACTAGTCTCTCTCACTTACCAGCTGTGTGCCTCTGGGCAAATAGTTCTCTCATTGTGCACGTTTCCTCATAACTAAAACTGAGATCATGGAAGTTTTGACTGTAGGATTGTTACAAAAATTAGTAGAGTTAATATTTGAAAAATGCTTAGAGTAAAGCCTGGCAATAAGGCCTGGCTAGCTACTGGGGTAGTGGTTAAAGCAGCTAGATCCCACACAGCCTACTGCAAGTTCAAGTTCAGATCTGGTGACTTAACAAACGTGCTGGGCAAGTGTGTGTGTGCCCAAAATCCTGAAAGGAGAGACGGAAGAGATGGGATTGCAGTGTAACCATCCCTGTTGCGAGGTGCTATCTCATTCTCTCTTTCTCTCATGAGTACTCACGCCCAATAGCAAATTTAAAAGAAGAATAATGCTGGGAACACAGTTAGTGCTACGTAAAGTGTCTGATAAATGCATACCCTGGAGTTGGCCCCCACAGCAGAGCAGTTAAGCACTGTACATAGAAAGCTGGAGCCCACACAGTCGTGGTTAGAATCCCCGCCTTGTAGCTTGAAAAACACACCAGGGACATGTGTGGACTCCAAATCCTATTAGGATGGAGAAATGGAGGAAAAAAAAAAGAACATGATGACTATGACTCAGTTTGGGGTTCTCTCTCTCTTTCATGAAGACGTGTGCCTTCTGGTATTTAAGAAAAAGTTTAAAAAATACATATACTGGTATCTTACAATGATTATGATTTCTATCAGATTCCCACTCTCCGTCAGCCACTTCATGTACATTATCACATCTAAATCTCCCAACAATTCTCCAATAAATATAGTATCTTATATATGAAGAACTAGACTTAAGAGGTTGAGTAGTTTGTCTAAGGTGACAGGGAAAGTGGCAAGAGCTAGGACTTGAATTTAGGCTACTGAGTCTAAAAATTCTGACTGCACCTTCTCTAGAGCATTACCCCTCATAAGGTTCAAAAGTCACTCTTGAGCGCTCACTGTGTATATATCATATGCTGTCTCAGTGATGACAAAACCTCTGAGTTCTTTTGCTTCTATTTATTTATTTATTCAGAGAGAGATTTTTACTATAGGGCATGTGTGCTCACCAAGGAGACAAAGAGAGACAGAGAGACAGAAAGCAAGGATACCTCCTTACACACACCTCAATGTTTTCTCCTTCATTCTCCTCTCAGTATATTGGGCATGCACACACACATGCCTGGTGTAACTTTTAAGCTGCTGGGTCCGGTGCTGGTACCACAGTCGACTATGTGGGAGTCCAGTGATGTAACCATTGTACAATCTGTTGGTCCCTGTTGGTTTCTATTTTAAAGCAAGGCACTGGGGCTCAGGAAAAGAAAGAACCTATGAGACTAGCAGACTCAGGATTCAAATTCAAGTCTTTTGACACTGATGCTGTGCACTTTCCACTTTCCACACCAATCCACAAGGATTCGCATGTATTGAACATGCTCTTGGAGTGCCTTTCAGATTGCGAGCCTTCCACATCCCAGTTTTTCAATCTGAAAATTTTCAGGTTTATGAGAAGTTGAAAAAATAGACCAATAATATGTCTAAATACCTTTCAACTAGTTTCAAAAGTTATCTTCATCCTAAGTGTTATCAAACACACACAAAAAAGAAATGAGACAAAAGTCACTTTTCAATGATAAAGGGTACAATATTCAATAAGATCTTACTGTGATGAATACGTATGCACCAAATAACGTATCATCCAAATTCATAAAGGAATTACCATAGGAGTCATTATGAGAACAAACAGAAACACATCAGAAGTGTGAGGCTTTAATTCATTTCTCTCTACATATGAAAGATCAAGTAAGGACACAAAACATGTGAGACCAAGCCTAGGAGAGATGCTTAAAGGAGCAGAGGGGCCTCAGAGAGGGGAGAGATTAATCCAGAATGGCAGAATAATGAATGAGTATGTGGAGGAGGACAAGCACTCTAGTCAGAGAGAGGGTTTTATGGCTGTACCTAGTGGCTGAAAGGAAGCAGTAGCTACAGGCAATACTGCTTCCTTTCACATCTTAGGATGGACACATGACTCCTGCTTCCCTGAAAGTATAGACCCTCCCTAGACCTGAAGGAATCCTGGAATATAGGGGGTCCTCGTTTTGAGTTTTTGGTTCAGGTAACTTGCTGGAACTTAGCCCCTTGGGGTTGGACTTTCATTTATTTGGGCTGTTATCTTCTAAAGCCCCTGGGGCTAGGATTTTCTTGCCTCTGGGTGAGGGGAGAAGCCTACAGTTTGCAGTGGGGATCAAGAATTTACACATGCCAGCAGGTGGTGTAGTGGTTCAAGCAGTGGACTCCCACGTGGCTGACTTCAGTTCGAATCCCAGGCCCAGTGGCTTGAAAATCATGCTGGATGCATGAGTATGTGTGTGTGTGTGTGTGTGTGTGTGTGTGTGTGTGTGTGTGCTCAAAATCTCAGGAAGAGAATGGAGGAGAAGGGGTTGCGACATGGCCATCTCCACTAGGGGGTGATTTCTCACGTTCCTTCTCGCTCTCTCTCTCTGTAACTCTCTGGCATGTGACTTACGGCCAAAATAAATAAATAAATAAAATTCTCCACATAGCCAACCATGGTTCAAGTCCTAGACTTTGTGGCTTGAAAATCATTCTGGATACATGTGTGTACATGCCAAAATCCTGAGAGGAAAATGGAGACAGATTGCTGCATGACCAGCTCCCAAGGGGATGATGTCTTGCTTTCCCTCTCTCATCAGCAAGGGCACATGCTGTATGCAAAAAAAAAAAAAAAAAAATCTACTTATGGATCCCACAGATCAACTGCCTGCCTGAGTTTCTGACTCAGTAGTCTGGAGCAGGGACTGAAAATTTGCTTTTCTTAGGAGTTCCTGAATAATGCTAATCCTGCTGGTTGGAGAATCTGACTTTGAAACAACTGTCTCAGGGAACACTCTACAGTTTACAGAGTCATTTCCGTGCCTTCACCTCACTGAGACCTGGCCACTAAAACACTGAAAAGTCAGAATCAGCTGGGTTTCAAGAACTCTGTGCCTAACATCAGGGATATAGTGAGAGAGCGGAAAGAGTGAGAATTTTGAATACAAATATTTGTTGAGTGCTGCTTTGTTCCAGGCACAGGGCAAACACTGGTTCAGACTGACTTGCTCAAGACTGACCAGCAGGAAATAAGTAATATTTGCACCCAGGCAGTCTGACTCCCCAGTCCACGATTCCCTTCATGCTATGGTGTTGCCTTTCCTACACATGACAATGAAGTCCTTGTTATTAAAAAAATACTCGTGATTACTAAGCTGAAGTTCCAGATTTGGGGGGGAGCCCAACTTCCTGTAGTTTCTAAGAAGAGATGCTCACTTAAATTCACCTTGGAGAAAGGAGGAAATCTGGGACCACAGCTGGGAAGCTGCCAGACAGCAAATGCCTCTCAGCAAACTGCGATTCTTTTCTGTCATGCGGGTTGCCACTGCCTATTCACATGTGCTCTCATGAAATACTTTGCCTGACATCCACATATCTCTCTGTGTTTCCCAGGCAGATGCTCCGGGGCAAGAATGGAAGAAGCCGAGCACTGCTTCCATCTAGGCTGTCACTGGTCACCCATGAGCCTCCGAATTTGCTACCTTGGGTGACTCTCTGTAGTCCAATCAGTTATGGGGAAGAAGAGGTGTGGTTTCCTTGCATAAATCACAGCAGATGTGTAGTAAGTTTGTTCATTAAATGTAACTATGAAAAAATATTGAGGCATTTCACATGTATCTTACTGGAGTGAATGGCTTTCCAGTAAGCCATTTGCTTTTTCTTTGTTTTAAGAGAGATTTTTGTTACAGGGTGTGTGCACTTGCCAGAGACACACACAAAGAAGGAGAGAGGAAGAGAGAGAGAGAAAGCGAAAAATCCCCAGGGGATGACCACATCACAACCCCTTCCCCTCAGTTTTACTCTTGGGATTTGGGGCACACACGCAATTGTGCCTGGCATGATTTTCAAGCTGCTGAGTCTGGGACTCAAACCATGGTTGGCCATGTGGGAATCTAGCACCTTAACCACTACACCACCTGCTGGCCCCCACTAAGCCATTTTCTGGAAGTGACCGTGCCTGCCCTATTACTGCAGCACTCAGCATAATGAAGGTTTCTAGAGATTCTCACCAAATCGGGAACAGGAGACCAAGGTCATACCTGCAGTCCTCAGTTGCAGTCACTCAAATGCATTCCATCAGGGGCCAGGATGACTGGCACAGTGTCTCTAATGCATTTGAAAATATGAGTGAAAGTGTGATTTCAGTAAGTATCAAAGGCACTTTTTTTCCTCAAGATTTTTGCCGTAGGCTGTGTGCACATGCCAGAGAAAGACAGACAAAGGGAAAGTGAGAAATCATTCCTCCAGGGGATGTGTGTGTGTGGCCATGTTCCAATCCCTTCTTCTCTAGTCTCCTTGTATGCATGCATATGTGCTCAGATTGATTTTCAAGTCTCTGGGTCTGGGACTTGAACCACAGTTGGCCATGTGGGAGTCCAGCACCTTAACCACCATGCCAACTGCTGGCCCTCAAAGGCAATCTTAATCAATAGAATCTGTACTTGGTTCTCTCCTAGAAAGGCACATAGCTGTGTGCCAACTGCTGTCATTGTCTTCTCACAAATAGTGGCAGCAGAGCCCAGGAAATTTGGGGGCTTGAGAAATGGTCCCATTTTCCACATACATTGGGACGTCTCTGACATGAAGCTAATCTTCTAAGCCAGTGTCATGACAGCTGTTCATTTAGCAAAAAGCACCTGAGCCCCTGCTCCATGCCAGACACAGGGGAGGTGTTGATGTTCAAGGTGAGTGGATTGAATCAGGTCCCTGGAGATCTGTCAGATGGGCAAGATGGACATTAAACAGCACAAGGAGTCTTCAAAACATTCATGGAAAATATATATTATGAAGAAACAATGCATGGATTTCTTCTTTTTTTTATTTTTTTGCACCAGAATAAACTCTTACTTCCATTCTTTTTTTTTTTTTGGAGAGATTTTCACTGTAGGGCGCGTGCGCTCGCCAGACAGACAGAGAGAGACATAGAGACAGAAAGCGAGAAATCACCCCCCAGGGGGGATGGTCACGCCGCAATCCCTTCTCCTCCATTCTCCTCTCAGGATCTTGGGCACGCACGCACAAGTGCCCAGCGTGAGTTTTAAGCCACCAGGTCCGGGACACAAACCGCGGTCGACTACGTGGGAGTCCAGCGACATAGCCATTACGCTAACTGCTGGTTCCCAACTTCCATTCTATTTTTCTACAAACTTTTTTAAGTTCTGTCATACAAACACAGGAGTCACACAGGCTGTGGAGTCAGGCAGACCTAGAAGTGCTAGTTGAGTTCTAGGCCTTCCCATTTTTTTTAAGTTTATGTACTTATTTTTTCCATGAGTGACGAGAGACAGAAAGAGAGCAATAGAGAGAGTGTACCCCCAATTGAATGTCAATGCCATGATCCACCCCCACCTTAAGCCAGCTCCAGACCCTGAGCTCACACATGGCTGGTGCTCTCAGGGAGGTCTTGGGATACAAACCCAAAACCCTTCCATGTGAGTCAGCCTTGCAGAGCATCAGTTTTACTACTGTACCACCACACTGCTCCCATCCTTCAGGTTTCTGAGCCAAAGTCCTCAAGCGCCAGCATGCCAGACCTGGTGCAAACACACAACCCTGGAGCACCCCGAGTATCTGATCCCTCAGGCCCGGGAATCTGCATGTAAAATAAGCATGCAGGAGATGTGGGCACTGCTGGTCTGAGGACTATATTTTGAGCAACACCACTGTACTCAGACAAAGCTTGCAGGTCATTCTGTTTTCCTCGTGGGCATCAGCGTGGGTAGAAAAGCACCACTGACTGCATGAGGAAAGGGGAGCAGGCTGCATCCCCCAGATTGTGACAAGTTCAATACCGGAAGTGCTGAGACTGAAGAGTATGGAGGACTGAAGAGTATGCACGGCTCACAGTGGGAACTGTCCAGCAGACACCAAAAACAGGAGTCTGGAGCTCAGGGGGCATGCCAAAGGCAGCCGTTGGCTGTCAGTGGGGAGTGAAGTGCCATCACCCTGGAAGATGACTGGATGAGATAAAGAAAACCTCTTTGTTCTCATGTTCTCTTCCTCTCTTTTTCTCCCTGTCTCCCTCACACACACACACATACCCTGATGCTTCATCTACAGTAATTCACAAGCATGGCGTTCACCTGAATGGGGTAGCTCTTAGATTCATGGACTTGCCAGGCACCTAGTTTCTGAACATTCTCTCTGCAAGTCCTCTCTCAGCTATAGCTTGCTCTGGCCCTGCAGGTGTTCCTCCCAGAGGCCCTGTGGGCCCAGGGCCAACCCTAATACTCTTTCTAAAGGTCCTTGGCTTTGTTTCCTAGGCAGTGAAGGCTGAGGCAGGGGTGGAGAGGGAAGTGCTAGAACCTCAAACAACAGAGGAGGAGAAAGAGGAGGGAGGAGAGACACAAGCCAGGACAGAGCAAAAGCCCTGTCCCTACATAGGGATTAGGCTGCATCTGGAGTGGCTAAAGAGCTCTGTCTGAGCCTTTCCCTAAGACAGTGCTACAGAGATCTTTGGATCAAGATGTCCATTTCGAAGGACAGCACACAGTTGGACTACAAGGTTTTGTTTAGGTAGAGGGAAAAGCAAAGAGTCCTGTTACTCTGTGATCATGACTTTATATTTGAGCATGAGAAATTCTGGAAAACTAGCTAAGGAAAGAAAAAAGTGAACTGTGCTGGGGTCAAGCCCATCACGACAAGAGAACGAATATGGCAGCAGTGGGCTGGGGTGCTCTGACTGAATTATGCTCCCCAACATCTGTATGTTGAAGCTCTAACCCCAGTGTGACTATACACCTCTTTAAAGAGGTGATCAAAATGAACGAGGTCTTTAGGGTGGGCTCTAATGCAATACAGCTGGTGTCTTTGTAAGAGGTCAGGACACAGACACACACACAGAGAAGACCAGGTGAAACACAGGGAGAAGCCAAGGGCAGAAGCTTCTGGGGAAACCAAACCTATGGACAGCTTGATCTTGGACTTTTAGTCTCCAGAACTGTGAGAAAATAAGTGTCTGTTATTTAAGGCACCCAGTCTGTCGTATTTTGCTATGGCAGCCCAAGCTGACCGAGATAGTGAGAGATAGCAGGCTGTGTGGACAGAATGTTGCCTGGGGTCATTGAAGACCATGTTCTTTGGTGGTACCTTCATGGAGATGCCCACTCAAGAGTGAGCCTTGGGAACCAGAAGTTAGCGTAATGGCTATGTCGCTGGACTCCCACATAGTCGACCACGGTTCGCTCCTGGACCCGGTGGCTTAAAACTCATGTCGGGCGCATGTGCGTGCGTGCCCAAGATCCCAAGAGGAGAATGGAGGAGAAGGGATTGCAGCGTGACCATCCCTTTTGGGGTGTGATTTATCGCTTTCTGTCTCTATGTCTCTCTCTGTCTGTCTGGCGAGTGCACGCGCCCTATAGCAAAAACCTCTCCCCCCCTCCCAAAAAAAGAGTGAGCCTTGAGGCTTTTTGTCCCTGGCAGGAGAGTTCCATGACCAGAAGAGTCGTGGAGCAGGGGGAGGGTGATTCATGAATTCTGAAAGTGGCCAGCCTCCCCTAAGATCAGGGTGCCAGGGGAGGCTGCTCACTGGTGAGACCACAGGTGGTCCAGAGAGCAAAACTGGCTCTCACAGACCAACATCTGCACAGATGGAAAGGAGGCGGGGCACACAGACACCTCTGGACTTACTGGCGCTGACATCAGCAGGGCTGGATTGGACCTATGTGTCTGCACAGGCCACGCTCTGTTGGGGAACCTGCTCTACCACAGACCTGTGCTACAGTGTGGTGTGTGGACCCTTCCACGCCTCACCCTGGCTGCATATGGAGCCCCAGCTGGTGTGATCAGGTGGCCTGAGTCAGGACCCTGCCTCTATTGGTGGGCTCGTTCTTCCAGGTATTGCAAGTGTAGGTGGCTGATGGTGCCCAGTGGAATTCCTCTCCAACTCGTGCAAGCTCAGGTCTCCTCATTGGACTTTATCCAATGACTGATTGATGGGGGAGGGTCAGTTATAGGACCTGGCCTCTTCACCCCTATCCAGCTATCCTGGTGCCAGAGCTCCCCATGGGGTCAACCGAGACCTCCTAATGGCGGTGTTGCTGTTCAGCTTCTCTCTCATTCCATCTTGCTACCTTTCCCCTCCTCTCTACAGTTGTTCCCAGGGGCACCCTCCAACACACAACAATCCTTTACACTGATCTCCACCTCTGAGCCAGCTTCACCTCACCCCAGAACAGCCTGCCTTCAGGCTGACCCTGTAACCAGACCTACAACCAGAGGTTTACAGGGGCAACTGAGGCCACTTCCATGTTCAGAGGCACCTGATGTACAAAAAAAGGAAGAAAAACACACTGAACAGGATTATGAAATGTGAGGTATATGCTCAATATCTATATGGACCATATTAAGACCTTTAAGAAAAGTAGACCCCCAGATGCAATATCATGCTATCCATGAGATAATTATGAGGTTTAAAAGAAAGATACACATTTACAATGACAAGATCCAGAAAGGAGACATGTGGAAAACAGTATGAAAAGTATCTTCTTTTGAATTTTTCAGATTATGGATGGGGTTTCACATATGTGTGTGGTGGGCTGTTACGGCAACAACCCCCAAACCTCACTCAATCGCCTGCCCATGCCATTGAGGATCAGTGTCCTGAGGTGATAGCAGGGTTGGCATAGGACTCGCTTTGGCCAGCTCAACCTTGGCCGATGTGACAATTGGGAGCTTGAAATTCCTTGCCTTCTTGCCTCCTTGAGACACATAGGAGCCTGCTGGAGGACCAGGGTGCAAAAACAGAGGGCTGTCCCGTGCAGGCCCCCTGAGCCATACAGCCCTGGTGGCGCCCAGCCCACCTCCGCTCTGCTGTGGTGCAGGAAGGACTCCAGGCAAGGCCAGCACATGCACTGCCAACGAGGCCCAAGGGCCCAGGAAGCTGTGTGCAGATAAGATGCTGTTGGTCCGTAGTCACCAAGTTTCAAAAGTATGAAATTCCACTTGGAGATAAAATGAAGCTGAATTTGTTTTTCTTCTGTCCCATTGTAGGCACTGCCTATGCCCCTGGCCTGAGTAAAGTTTGAGTTAAACTAAGGAGATAGCCCGTCTTAGGAATCTGAATGATGAAATCTGAAAGATACAGCCTACATACAGTGAGAAGCGCACCTGCAAGGTGGACCAGACAGTGGCGCAGTGGTAAAAGACGCTTCGTCATGCTCTGGGAGGCAGATCCACATGGGAAGGTTCCCAGTTCATGCCTGGGGCCTCTGAGAATGCCAGACACATGTGTGCCCATGATCTGGGGCTGGTTGGGGCTGGAGGTGTGTCACAGCCTCAGGGCCCTGCTGGGGTGTGCTGTCTCTCTTGCTCATGGAAGAAATAAATACATAAACTTTAGAAAATGGAAAAAAAAAAAAAAAAGGATACTGCAAGAAAGTTGGCTGGCCCGTGCTGAAGGGGGCTCCAAGGGGAAACTACACGAGGGGGCAGGTGCTGGCCAGTACAAGATGCAGAGAGAAGGGAGGAGGTTGAGAGTGGTGTGGGTCCCTTGGAAGCCACAAACTCCAAGGGTATCCTCTGCCTCGTCCCTCAGCAGGTTCATAAGGGATCTTTTTTTTTCATTTATTTTTTAAAGGTTTTTTCCATAGGGCGCGTGCTCTCAGTCTCTCGACAGGGAGAGACAGAGAGACAGTGACAGGGAAAGTGAGAAGTCATCCCCCAGGGAAGACGACCACACTGCAATTCCTTCTCCTCCATCCTTATCTTCTGGGATTTGGGGCACACACGCATGTGTAATCACCAAGAGTTTCTTTTCTTTTTTTTTGAAAGCGATTTTTGCAATAGGGTACTTGTGCTTGCTGGAGAGACAGAGAGAGACAGAGAGACAGAAAGTGAGAAATTACTTCCCAGTGGGGATGGCCATGTCACAATCCCTTCTCCTCCATTCTCTTCCTGAAATTTTGGGCATTCATGCAACACATTCATGCACCTGGCATGAGTTTCCAGCCACCAGGTCCAGGACTTGAACCACGGTTAACTATGTGGGAGTCCAACAATGTAGCCATTACAGCATCTACTGGTCCTGCAGTCAGCATGAGTTTCAAGCCATCAGGTATGGTCCTCAAACTACGTCACCAATGTGGGAATCTAGTACTTTAACCACCTTGCCACCTGCTGCCCCAAACAACCTTCACAACCTGGGCCCTTTTGTTACTTGAGTAAACCCTTTCTTCCTTGACTCTAACAAAAGAGGAAAGGAAAACAGCTCTATTCTCGTGAGATATGTAAAGGGGTTAGGAAAAGTAAAAAGCATCTTGCTCTAGGGTGTTTATTGCAGTGCTCCTCACAACAGAAAAAACTGGAGGGAGGCCAAATGCCCATCAGGCAAGCATGTGCAGGGGGTTGATCCACAGAAAGGGGGCCTGGGAGCAGCTGACACAAATCAGAACGCAGAACCCGCTTTCCTGCGTGGAGATGGGAACACACGCATCACAGTTATTAAGAAAAAGCAAAGTTTATGCAAGTGTGGACATTTCCAGCCTTTCTCTTCCCGTAAACTGGGACTATAAGGACTGCGTACAGTAAGTGCCAGCTAGTCTTTCACAGATGGCTGTGGAAAGAGACGTCTCTCCGTCGTTCTTTGCTGCACACAGTTTCTGATGTCTCCGATGTTCAGCTCTGTCGGTGGCGGAACTGCCCAAGAGACCCCAGGTCTGGGTGTCAGCCCTGAGAGGGTGCGCAGGGAGCCCGTCCTCAGGTAGGGAGGTTTAGGGGACCCGGCTCAGAGTTTGCCTCATAGGCAGCCCTGCCCAGCCCTTGGCGTGACCTGTCAACATAATGGGGGTGATGGAGACGGGTGTCCTGGCCATGCACAGTACAGAAATGCATTCCTTATCCCTGTCCTCCAATGGGGCTGTCGTTGGGAGTCTTCTTCCACAGGGAGGAGAGCGACTAAGGGCCACGTCGGGTTGGATCACCCTCCTGGCAGGAAGAGCATGGATAGTCCTGGAAGCATAGTCCTGCGAGTCATGAGGATCCTCACATACGAACACTGATGGCTACCGGGGAGGTAGAGTCCCAGCCTTTACTGCTGCTGGGCACCACAGAGTGTTATACATGATACACAGACAGGAGTGTTTAATCCTAAGAAGTCCCCACAAGTGCTTACCAGAGAGAGAGAGAGAAAGTGAGAAAGCAAGCCACCAGGACCAGGACTCAAACCGTGGTTGACCATGTGGGAGTCTAGCACCTTAACCACTATGCTACCTGCTGGCCCCTAGAAAATTTTTTTCTTAAATAAGACTTAGAAGCCCCAGTGAGTCCATGCTGAGTGGATGTTGTGTTAGCAGGCATGAAAACAGTAATTTATTTGTACGTCTCCATTGGAGCTCCCGAGTGACCAGGTGAATTGTCGATAAGCAGTACTCCTTTGAAAGGAATCTTTTTCTCTGAGCAGTATGTTTCTGTCTTTCTGGGTCCTTGACAAGTGAAACACTTGGGTTCCCTTGGCAGTTTGGAGAATCTGCACGAGGTACACCTGGGGTACCTCCACTCTGGGCATTGTAGAGATCCTCCACGGGGTCTGTTTTAACTCTAATGTCCTTATGGAGCCTCAGTAAGCTCTTCAGGGGTGCGTGTTGCCTGCCTGGCATCTGCTTTGCACCTGTCACAGAGCCTGCAGAGAGGCGGCATTTACATAGTGCTCACTAACCGAATGAGTGGACTTCAAGTCACCGGCACACAGAGGCTTTCTAAGTGGTTTCACTCCCTTCCCCCTCATGCCCTGCTCTCCTTTTCCAAAGACCCCCTGCAGATGCTGTGACTTGTCTCATCCTAAGGAAAAACACAGGAGCCTCACACACGCTGGGGGACTTGGGTCCTGTGCAGACTCACATCTCACTTTTTACTGAAAAAAGGTCTTGATCTGCTAATCCACTACCCCCGGTTGAAGGTCCTAGCTCGTTCTTCACCAGGGGTGGGCTGAGTGCACCTGCACTTCCATCCGCGAGTGGACCTAGTTAGCTACCTCCATCGCCTAGTGTCCCCTCGCTAAGGGCACCGGCCACCTGCAGCAGTAGAGTACTCCTCAGGACTTTGGGGGGCTCTCTCTGGGAAAGGCTCCCCCACGCCCCCTTCTAGAGCTCCCTAACATGGCACCTTGCCCATCCCATGGCTGTCTCCAACCCCCAGGAGGCCAGGGTTTCCCAAACTAGCCTCATAGCCAAGTCCTTAAGCTCCCTCCAAACAGGACGGTGTGTGTGTGTGTGTGTGTGGTGTGTGTGTGAGGGAGGGAGGAGATTAAAAATCTCTAACTCAAATAAAAGATTTAACTTCTCCTTCCCTGGATCCTCCCTTTGCTTCACCTTGGATTCAGAGACACAGGCTTAAACAGAAATGTGACCATCTTTAATGACCCCCAAAGAAACGGGAGCTCCTTTCCTGGAGAGGGAGAAATGCATGATACTGAAATCTAATCGACATTTTTTTTTTTTGCACAAAAGGGCATCTCACTAGGCCATTCTTTGAAATAGCTGGTTACATGGAAAATAATACAAGGACAAGAAATGGCAACTGAGATAGCCAGGAAGAGTGGGAAGAAAGTAGGCGGGACTTGGAGTCAGACACAGGCGGCTTCCTATCCCAGGCTTGTCATGTATTGGTTAAGTGACCTCGGAAAGTCACGAAGCTTCCCCAAGCCTGCTTCCGTGTCTATAAAATGAAGTCAGCAATATTTACCTCAAAATGTAGAGGGAGGGTTAACTGAAATACGCGTAGGAAGTGCCTGGTACAGCCTAATATACATAGATTACTGGCAACAGTGAGGCAGCAGGGCCAGCCAGTCAGCGTGGTGGTTAAGGCAGCTGGATCCCACATGGCCAAGCAAGCAGTTCAAGTCCTAGACCTGGCAGCATGGAAGATATGCCAGGTTGTGTGTCTGCCTGAGAGGAGAATGGAGGAGAAGGGACTGTGCTGTGGCCATCCCCCCAGGGGATGATTTCCCACTTTCCCTCTTTCTCCTTCTCTCCATCTCTCTCTGGTGAGTACATGTGCTCTAAAAGCAAAAACTTTAAAAAAAAAAAGAAATAAAAGGATTTCTTTTAAGTTTTTATTATTTTTTTTAAAAGAATGAGGTGGCAATTAAGAGATGGTGCTCATTTTTAGGATAAAGAAGGAGAAGATAAAATTAAAAGGGAAAAAAGAGAAAATGTTGAGTTTCTCCTGGGGGGGAAAAATGTGTCATGTGCAATCCCTTTAAATCATGAGTTGTACATAATACTCACCCCGGGCTATGCTTATCTCCGAATAGATGGGGAAGACCAGCACATTATCATACAACGTAATTCTCTTCCGGGCAACTGAAACACACACATTTGTCTGGTAGAAGCACAGGGCCCCCGAATGAGTGCAAAGCCTCGCTCCGTCGCCCTCCACCCGGACAGGCTTCTCATCATCCTAAGTACCGACTGTGGGATCCCACAGCAAGTTCATCTCCAGGATTAGCCGTTCTATTTTCTGTGTAGTCTCACACCACTTGCAGGCAGATTAATCCTCTTAAAGAATGTATGCTGACTAACTGGAGTCGTTTCTGGTTTTAATAATTTAAACATTAGCTTTAAGGTGCTGCCTTAGAAATCGACATTCACTAACCCTCTCGCACACCACGGAAGTTATGCTAATACGAAATCCCTAGTAATGCTAAATAATTTTTACTGATGAAATACTTTTGTTTCTATTTTGGATTCTCCTATTAGATTTGGAACTCAGGTTATTAAAACCATAAGGTGTATTGGGATGGAGGTATAATTTATTAAGTCAGGTTTGGGCGACATTAATGGTTAATTAACTTCTAATTGAGTTAAGGGTCTGAATTGACTTTTAAAAAAATGCAAAAAGGAAGCTGATGTTTTAGAGGCATAACTAGGTCTGATACCGAGGGATTGGGAATCACATGTCATCCACACTGGAGAGATGGGGAGACGAAGGATGACGACTACAGACTGGGGAGGACCAGAGGAGAGCGAAAGAGGGAGTTGGGTAATGGAAACAAAATGACAGAAAAGAGGAACCATCTCTAGTGTTATAAAAATACTACGAATTCGGGAGCCACCAGTTAGCGTAATGGCTATGTCGCTGGACTCCCACATAGTCGACCACGGTTCGCGTCCCGGACCCGGTGGCTTAAAACTCACGCCGGGCGCATGTGCGTGCGTGCCCAAGATCCTGACAGGAGAATGGAGGAGAAGGAATTGCGGCGTGACTATCCCCCCTGGGGGGGTGATTTCTCGCTTTCTGTCTCTATGTCTCTCTCTGTCTGTCTGGCGAGTGCACACGCCCTGTAGTGAAAACCTCTCCAAAAAAAAAAAATACTACAAATTCATGTTGATCATGAGTATGATCAACAGCAATTTACTATGTATCTCCAAGTAACTATAAAAGGCGATTTTGAATGTTCCCAACACAAAGTAATGACACAGGGCTGAGATAATGGATTACCAATTATTCTGATTCAATCAATACGCATTGTATTCTTGTACTGAAGATTCACATTGTACCCACAAATATGTGCAATTATTAGATGTCAGTTTTTGAAAAAGAGAGAAGTGGCCCAGCCCGGTGGAGCAGAGCAGTGCATAGCGTACCGGAGTGCGGTACGGGACCACACGTTCGGATGTCCCTGTTGGCCTGAGAACACGCCAGGTTCTCCTGGTTCCAGCTGATTGCCTGGATTCACACTGAATGCAGATCAAGTAGAACCCCAGTGGGGTCATTCGTCATCTACTCCCCTTAAGTCCCCAATGGAACAATTGAACACAAAAAACAAGCCCTGCACAGGTGCCCTGCATCCTGAGGAGCTGGAGGGCTGGGGAAGGGGCTCATGGCATGAGAAGGCCCTATTGAGGGAGCTTACGTCTGAGTCATGCATGCATGCTCTATTATGAATAAAATTAACTTTAAAAAGAAAGAAAGAATTACATGGGGTCCCTAGGATCCTAATTCCCAGGCTGCGTTTTATTAGGAAGCCACTTCTAAATGAGATGGGGGTCTCAGCTTCTCATTTTCAGAGGGGCCATATGCTTTCGGTTGCCATTTTCCAACCACCTCCATCCCTGACTGCCTTCTTACTGGCAGACACGGCCCCCACCATTAAAGAAGTTACAAGTACCAGATGCTCACATCCTCATCTTCCCTCCTGCTAAGACACAGAACCGACACCATGTTTTAGACTGAGATATGAGATGAGGACTCCTCGAGGCTCTGGCATGAGGCAAGGAGGAAGAAATGTCCCTGCGTGCCCTCGGACATGGCTGTCAGGGGGAGGAATGCCTGATGCTGTATCCATCCTGTGATTTTGACACCACTGGGGACAAAGGTCAGGCAGGGCCAGGACCCTGAGGACGACTGCAGGCAGGAAGTGCCTGCGTCCTGAACAAGATGGGTGTGTCCTGCTCTGTTCCCTGCACCCGAAGTATCTTTATGAGTGCAGCCAGCTCTCCACTAAGTTGAGATGTCTCAGAGAGGGTGCTGGGGTGGGTGCCAGACTCATAGAGCTTTCTGTTACTGCCCTGTGGTGGGGTCTTCCTGCAGCGGCCGCACCAGCCATGAACTTTCTCTGGGCCAGACACCACGCTCGCTGAACCATGCTCTCACCTAGCCCAGAGCCACCAAGGGGGCAGACACTGGTTTCCATGTGAAAAAACAGGTCTCAGAGAAGCATGCAGCTTACTGGAAGGCAACCGTGGTTTTCTCAAGGTCCCCATCCAAGCCCACTCAGCTGACTGTGTCCAGCTCTGCCCACTGTCCCCTGTGCAGGGTGCTGAGCTCCACAATGAGAGGTCTGAGCCCTTGGATGAAGCAGCCTGGTGTCAACCTGCGCACACTCCTGTGAACTCCGGGGTAAAGCCACTGAGCTGCTCAGCTCCAGGGGACTGTGGTCATGTGAGAATGGGGGACTGAGTGGCCAGATCCACAGTTTTGCCAAGAGAAGCTATGAGTGTGATTTGATGAAAAGAATCCAGACTTTTAATCCTTTTCAAACAATGTTAAGTACCTTCTAGATCACCCTTCTTTTCTCTCACTGACTCTCACCCCTCCACCCTCTGCCCCACCCCCCCAAAAAAAAACCCAGCAGGAAATGCGTTGGCCATAATCAATTCATGTGCACAGGCCGCCCATCTGAGGTCCTCCCTGACCTTCCCTAGCAAGGGGCTCCTCCGCCACATCCCCTTGTCCCAAGGTCCTCTCTAGTGTGAACCAAGTATCTGTGGGCCCACTGACTGGCACCCATCACTTGTGTCTGGTCTTTTTTCTTTTTTTTTTTTTTGACAGGTTTTTGCCATAGGGCACATGCGCTTGCCAGACAGACAGAGAGAGACAGAGAGACAGAAAGCGAGAAATCACCCCCTAGAGGAGATGGCCACACCGCAATCCCTTCTCCTCCATTCTCCTCTCGGGATCCTGGGCACGCATGCACACATATCCGTTGTGAGTTTTAAGACACCGTGTCCGGGACGTGAATCGCGGTCAACTACATGGGAGTCCAGTGACACAGCCATTACGTCAACAGCTGGTCCCACCTGTGTCTGGTCTTTAGAGCCTCCTCTATCCTCTACTCATCCCACCTGCCCATTGCTGTCAATCCCTTTGCCACAATGTGGCATCATCCCCCAGTGACAAATGTTCCACCTGGTCTCTTGGATTCGGACTAAAGCCAGATCAAGTAGAACCCAAGGAGGGCTCATTTGTCATCTAACCCAGCAAGTTCCCAGTGGAATAATCAAATATCCATACACAAAACCAACCAACCGAACAAACAAAAAAGCCCTTCCTTCTTACCTCACACCATATAGAAAATGAACTCAAACTATAGGAACCAAAACTACAAAACTCCTAGAAGAAAGCACAGTAGAACACTGTTATACTATTTATTGTGTTAGGCAAGAATTTCTCAGATAGGATACAAAAACAAACGATTAAAGGATAAATAGATTTTACCTATATAATAATAATAATAAACTCCTGCTCTTAAGACACTGTTAAAAAATGAAAAACTGGGAGAAAATATCTGCAAGACATGTATCTGTTAAAGGACTGATATCCAAAATATACAAAGAACTCTCAGAACTCAATGATTAAAAAATAAAAAAAAAAAAACTCAATAAAATGTTGGGCACATAGTTTGAATAGACACTTCACAAATCCTGTCTAAGTACAGAAAATAAGCACATGAAAAAGTGGCCAACATTATTAACCATGAGGAAAATGCAAATTGAAGTTAAAAGAAGATACGATTAAACACAAATTAGGATGGCTACAATGAGAAAGTTCGACAATAGCAAGTGTTGATCAAAACACAGAGCAACTGGAACATTCAAATATTTCTGGTGTGGATGTAAATGACACAGTCACTATGAAAATAGTTGGGCAGTTTCTGAAAAAGTGAAATACATAATTACCATATGACCTTGCCCTAAAGAAGTGAAAAGTTATGTTCCCAGAAAATTCTTAACGTGAACACAAATAACAGCTTAATTTGTACTTGCTTTAAACTGAGACTAGCTCTAATTTCTGTCAATCAGTACATAAATGAACAAATTGATTTAGACACACACAGTGGAATCCTAATAATATTAAAAAGGAATAGGCCATCAGTTCATGAAACCACGTGGGTGAATCGCCACTGCATCATTCTAAGGAAGAGGGTGACTCTACTGTATGTAGGACGGTCTGAAAAGGCAAAACTACAAAGAAAGTGGATCAGTGGTCTGTGGAGTAGTGTGATTTTTTTCAAGGACTCATGGAAACTTGGAGGTCAAGATTGTTGTGTATCTTCACTGGTTACACAACGGTCTGCCTTTTCGAACTGTACAAAGTGCACATTTAAACAATGGTGATTTTTTTTTTCCTGTCAGCAAATTATACCTCAATGAACCAGACTAAAGAATCATCCATCAGGGAGCCCCTGTTTGGGTTGTGAATTCATTTTGATTCAAGTTACTTCAGGAAAAAGAGAGTTGATATATTTCATAAGGAAATGGAATTTCAAAACAAGAGCTGTTCAAGCTCAGGCCCAGGGAGATGGGAGGTGCAGGGCATGTGCGTGGGTCTTCTGTTTTGTGTGGTTCTTACACTGAACCGAACTCACTGTCCCTTATCTGTTTTCCACTACAGAGACCTCCCCACCCCCTCCAGCACTTGCGGTTGGAATCCCAGGTAAGAGCATCCGATGGATCAATTGATCCCTCCCCAACTTGCCCATCGGCCTGCTGATTGGGAATCCCTGAGGCAAGTGTCATCTCTGATCAAAATAATTGCTTCATACAGACAGGAGCAGGGCAGCTATTGGATAGGACTGGGGAGGGTACTGTGTTGGGGGCCCCAGGGCCAACATATCTGTACCTTCCTGTCGCCTTTAGGTGAAGGGTAAACGCCTGGACCTGACAAGTCCCTTCTTATCTGTCCAGACTGGTCCTCTGTCAAATCCTTTGACTGCCTTGCTCTGGCCCTGTGAGCCTCCAACCCCAGCCCCCATGTTCTGTGAGTAAATGCAGCTACTTGGTGCTGCTCCCCAAGGGAGCCAAGGTCTTTTGGGGGCCTCGGTCTGAGGTTCACATCTCTCCTTCTACTCCAAAGCCCTTCCTTTAGCTCCCTATTTGCCTTACTTGTGTCTCTGATGTTCCAGGACCCAGTTCTAGAATCTGGGCAGCCTCCGTGTCTCTTTAATTCGAAGATTCAAAGAACTACAGCTTTTGGGATACTGGTGCCTACAAAAGGAGGTGGAGTCTGCTAAAAATGGAAATCAATCCCATCCCTGAACTCTATAGGCTCTGGGTCCAAAGATTTGCAGCGTAAACAGGCTCCTTAGGGGTTCAGGGCCAGGCAGTATGATTGCATTATGATTGCAGATCACTCCCTGTCCCATGCAGAGCTAGGATGGAAGGTGGTCCTCTGACAGACTGACCGCTGGTGTCCAGCTCGGCTTCCCAGGAGCAAGCCCTCTTGTCCCATGCAGAAGGCAACCAGGGCATGTGACTGGCCTGGTCCAGGTGAGCAGACGTGAGGACCACTGCTGGCCAGTGCATTTAACTGTTGGAGTGCATTCTCCCTGGTCATGCCAGGCTACCGGCAATGTTTGAGATGGTGCTGAAGGGTCAAAGTGCATCACTCATTTATTTTTTTAAAAAACACTTGCTATAGAGTGTGTGCGCTTGACAGAGAGAGACAAAGAGAAAGAAAGAAACGATGAGAAAGCACCCCCCAGGGGAAATATCCATGCTGCCATCCCTACTCCTCCTTTCTCCTCCCAGGATTTTGGGTGTGCATACACATGTGCCCTGTGTATTTTTCAAGCTGCTGGGCCTGCAGCTTGAACCACATAGTTGGCCATGTGAGAGCCAACCACTTGAACCACCATGCCACTGGCTAGCCCTCTATCATTCACTCTTCCATTCATTTACACTATTGACCCATTCAATTGTACTATACTCTTACACTATTAACCCATTCAATTGTACTATTCTCTTTCCCAGTAATGACTGATTTCACTTAGTGCCCTCCCTGTGCCAGCACTCCCTCTGCTGGGAGGACACTAGTGAAGGTGAACTGGACTAGCACTGTCACCATGCTCACAGTCAACAGGCAGCTGTGAATCAATTCATTACTAATTAAAAGGCAGAATCTTAACTGGTTCCCTTCTTGCAGACAAATGGGCCTTCCAGCTCATGTCGGGATAACTGCATTCCTCCCTAGCATCAATCCTGTTTCTTATACTTTCCCCCTTGGTAAAGTGCATGAACTGCAAGCCACACTGGCCTGTGCCAAGAGGCCGAGTCCCCTAGGTGGTTTATATCCTGCCGGCTGTGTTCCACCTGTGGCTGCCTCCTTCTGAGATGAGCAGCAGGCACTGGGGGTGTGGGGAGGGGAAGGCACTAATGTCCAGTCTGTGCACAGGATCCGCTCAGCCAGCATCACCTTACAGGGAATAGCGGTGGCTTCTGCAGCCATAAGAGTGACAAGTTCATGAACTTGCATCAGAAAATGGTACTGAAGGGGTTCTGCCTACTGCTGTCTATAGGAACTAGGAAATGTGGGAGGATTTTAGGGACTTATGCCATCGTGAAAACATTCGACTCCTATCTTGATCCCTTCTCGTGAAAACCTACCTTTCAAGAAGACCCTAGACATCCAGACTGGATCTCTTAACTAGGCGAGAGGGAGTTATACAAGAAAAGACATTATTGGATCAACTCTCATGACTGGAATATGGATAGATTAGGTACACATAGTTTATCAATAAAATTTATGAATTTGGCCATGGTATTGTAGTCTCCCCTACTTTGAGAAAAGACACATGAATGTTTTTGGGGATAGAGACCATGGCATTTGGGACTTACCCAAAAGTGTTTCAGAAATAAAACATAGGTATATAGGAATTTTTGACATTCATAAAAGCCTCCTAATTTATCATGCTTTCTGGCTGGCGCAGGTAGGGGTGGATCGCTGACAAGAGCCTTTGGCAAAGCTATAAGGTTCAAAGCTTGCACTTGTGAGAAGGGGGCCTGCCGTTTTCTTTTTCTTCAATTTTCTTCTGAGTTCTTTGTCTACCATGTAAGTTCCCTGTGTTCCTTTCTTCTAGGAATCTAAGGTCCTTTCTGGTCATACTCTCTTGATTTTCATCTTGTGGGTTTCTGAGTTTGGGCCAATGGGCAGGTGTTTTAGGGGAGGCTTGTTTACATTATGGACGACCTTTCCACTGACTTCTCCATCCAAAGTGGTCAAAACACTGCTAGGAACCCTGAGAAGAGCTATGGCACAACACATGGCTTTCGTTCCTGGCTCTGCACTCACTAGCTACTTGGCCTTCAGCAAGTTGCTGAACTTGGGAGATTCAGTTTCCCAGTGGTACTGTTACCTCTCAGCAACAACCTCACCGGCTCAGAGGGTTAAATACCAGAATTCAGAAATGTATAGAAAGCGTGTGTTCAAGGAAGGCAACCTATTGCCAGAGATGTTTTTATAACACCAACGCGGGGGGGGGGGCATAATTATTGTTATTATCGTATTTGTGTTATAATTTGGACTTGGTAAAGTCATTAAAAAGCACATGAATGACAATGGTTTCCATTAATACAGTCACTTTGTTTCCTGAACGACCTCATTTAATTCCCAGACAGCTCTCAGGCAGGAGTTATGAACCTATTGCAAATATAAAGACACCTACCATTGGGCATTAAGAACTGAAGGGCCTCACCACTCCACCTCACTCCAACACTCACAGTACACGGGGAAACTGAGGCTCAGAGAGGCGTGGCCCCAGACCTGGCTGTTGTGAGCAAACTCAGGTTTCTTTTTCCCGGACTGGGACCACCAGCCCCCGACAGAGTCCGCGATATCCCCGGCGCAATCATCTTGCCCTGTTGCTGCACCAGGCGAAAGGACTTGGTCTGTACAGTTAATACTTTTCTTTTGAGTTTCCAACAATTCGCTTAGAAATTGCCTTACAGGACAGGTCTCGCCGCTGCGGCCGTCCGAGCCTCGGTTGTAACGGTCCCTCGTCCCGGGATCCCGCGTCCCGAGGGCGGGAAGAGAGATCCCTGTGCAATGGCCCGGACC
>NW_006198962.1:709000-718544 GCF_000334495.1 Tupaia belangeri chinensis
CCGCCCGCCAGCCGTGGAAATGTGATAAGAGCGGTACCGTTTGCAGAAGGAAATTTCTGATGCAACTCTCTGCCTTTGCTGATTGCCTCTCCAACGCCTGCCTGGCCATGGCCCTCCAGCCTGTGCGTGAGGCTATTCTTGACTTTTTATTGTACTCGCCTTTTCTTGGGGTTGGAAGAAACTCGAAGTTTTTTTTTCGTTTGCTTTGACTTAAATGTTGGGTAATGGAGCGGATCCACAGGTGAGTTTTTTTTTTCCTGGATCCTGGATTACAGTGCATTTGAAAAGACTATTTTCTTGCAAATGTAGTAAGTACCCAGTTCATTCAAGAGATGCGAAGAAAAGACCCAAACAAGTCGCTCTAGAGAGTACATATGCGTTATTGCACAACGTTCCCTCTGTCGCTGTTTAAAAGGCCAAGCTTTGAACACTTTGTTTCCGAAAATGCTGATTCAGGCGTTCGGAGACCCCGAGTTTCAGAAATGGAGTTGTATTTAACGTTTCTCCCGTTTTACTAAGAACACATGCCGTTAGCGCGGCAACAGGCGTTGAGGGTTTGCAGCACAAGGCTGGTTATGTTTTACCAAAAGCTGACCTAGGGTTCCTCTCTTTCCAAGAGGGAAGATAAGTAGATTCTAGATTTCTGCTGCAGAGAATTCTGGTTATGGCGATGGAGAAGTGTCTTTCCAGAGAGCGTTTTATTAAGTAAAAGCCCTGAAACCAACCAAATGTGTTTCCAGGAATGATCCTAGATGTCTAGGCTTTTCTGCGCGGAGGGTGGGGGGGAATCAAGCCTCTAGGATAACCCTTCATAATATTTGAGTTTTACTGGGAGCTCTTGTAAGAGGAGGCCTGCACAGGCCATCCCCAGATTACAGGGAGGGACTGTGAGGACAGAGTTACGCGCCCAGGGCCCAGACCTTCGCTCCTGTAACTGAGAAGTGTACCGAGTGATACTTCTATAGCATTTCACAGTTTACAAGCACTTTGTGAAAAGCCTTGTGGCTTTTAATCCCCTTTACAGCCCCCTGATCCCCATTTTACAGGTCTGGAAACCAAGGCTCAGGAGGTTAATTGGCATGCCCAAGGTCATGCAGACAGCACAGGACAAAGCTGTCACCACACCTAAGCTTTGGATTTTTTTTTTAGCCCTGTGTATTTTGTGCTTCTGCAAAAGTACATCAGCCTCTGAAAGAGACTCAGCTCGGAGGAGGTAGACCTGCCAGTCTCACACCAGAGAACTGGGAGGCTCTGTGACTTATTTCCTGAGTCCTCTGGATCCCAGGTTTGAAGATTATTGCCATATCGCCAGTATTAATTTCTTGTAGTCCGTTCACTTTTTCTGCTTAAGTACCTATTTGTTTTGAGAAGAAACTTTGATATCCATGAAGTCATGAGTTTGACATGGTAGTTATGCAATTGAAATAGACAAGCTGCGTGCCCCAGCCGCCACCTACTGCGCGTCGCTCTGGTCTGCACTGCTTTGCGGGCAGCCTTGGACTCATCAGAATGCCTTTTGTCTGTGGACCAGGAGTCCAGAGCTTGGCAGATTGTGTCAGCTACTTGATTAGGGCTTTGAATAGTGGTGGCCACCAGGATTAGAACCCAGAGCATCCCTGCATGGTTACAGTGACTGTGTCTTTGCCTAATCAGCCTCCAGGAAGAGAAACGAGCAAGGTCAGAATCTAAGGGCCAACTTAGAACTTTGATTTGGATGACCCAGCTGGGTATAAGACTTTACAATGTATGGAAACAAACCCCCTCGGGAACAAAGGCATCTATTGTGCCTTCTGCTCATCTTAGAGCTGTAGAGACTCCTGGTTGGTCTGTCTGATAAGACCTAATGCTTCCATGTAAGGAACCTGTCTCCTTGGAATGGCATCCAACTCTGAACTGCGAGGAATGAACAGTCCACAGGGCGGATGGTAGAATGCGTTGCAGTTCTCCAGGGTTGCACTGCCAGCAGGTCTGAATTCAGAGCTAACTGCGCGGATTTCAGTCCTTCGTGGAAGGCAAGCCTGTTAATCCTCCTGCCTGTTTCTCAGCCTGTTAAACCCAGGTGGCAGCACATGGGCTTGTGAGGAGAAAATATTTGTCTTGTCTTTCATTGAAGTAATCAGTTGTTATGTTCGAAATTTGAATAAACTGTCGGCTAGTGGAGATTTTATTTAGCCCGCTTATTTTTTTGCATAACTGTGGGAGCATGGGAGACTGGAGGAAGTTAAGATGGCCCAGCTCTTTGGTGAGGTGTGACAAATGTGCCTTGGGGAGATGGGGCACGTTTTTTCAAGGGTCTGCACACCTAATGGATATATAACGGGTCTGATGCATTCAAGCCCTGGCTGGTACTGAATTTGGGTTTGTATTTTAGCTACAGACTTCTGGGGGGCTGTATCTGTTGTCCCTCCTGGCTGGGACACCTCTGCCCCTGACTGTCTTGCCTGGCTTGGAAGAGCACTTCTGAACTGATTTCTGAAGAATGAACTTCCCTGCACGTTGGTCTTTAGGAGGCTTTTGTCCATGGCTCCCAGGGATCATGGGACCTGCAAAGTGTAGGGAGATAAAGCAGGTGAAGCTCAAAACCACCTGCTCACTGATGGAAAGGCGTGCTCACAGCTCTTCTTGAACGATGGAATGAAAAATGGTGCCATTGTTCTTTGAGACAGCATTCTCAGGGTTATCAAAAATAATCTAAGAGGTACAAATCAGTGGTTCTGGTTTTCTGCTTTGGAGATAGACGGACTGGGAGAGATTTCCCTGTGCTGGAATAGTAATGTTTTCCAACCATCTACTTCATATATAGTTTTGGAGGAGGTTTGTCTTGATCGTTCAGCTCCTTAATTTGAGGAGCTTGCTCTTGGGGTTGGAGGCAGCAAGAGAGTAGACTTTTTGATGTTCACATCTGTCGTGACAATGGCTACAGGGAGGAAGTGCCCCTGTGCTCATATCACTTTTTTGATTCTATTTGACCAGAATTGCCAGCATTGGCAGGGCCCACTGCCTTGGTTTGACTTCTGGTTCTATTTACTAGTTTTCAAGTGAGAACAAGTTAACTACAAGTTAACTAGCCTTGTCTGTAAAACTGAAGTCATAGCACCGTTTCCCCTGGGGGTGGTTATTAAGGTGGAAGGATGCGTTACTCTGGGAATGACTGGCTGGTGTGTGGCATGTACTGGCTTCAGTGGTGATGATCCCAGGCACCTTGCACTGCCAGTCCTGTCTCAGAGCAGTTTGTGTTCCTGATGGCCCTGCTTTCTAGTAATTGTCAGTTCTGATAGAATGGGGACTCTGCTTTTTTGTGTTTTATTTTCTAGCACTTGGCTGGTTGTCCAGGACCGTGTTGAATGGATCTGACTATTCTCTGGGTGACGGTCACCGTTGGTAGGAATCCTTTTATTGGCTATGTTTAGCATGAGTTTGATTCTGAGTTAGCATCACAGGTAGGATTCTAAGAATAAGGATGTTGGACTGTCTGACTTCACTAGGCTATAAACCATCTGAACCAAACAATAGTGAACAACAGGTATAAAAAATTGATTCCCTGTGACCAGAAGCAAAGGAAGCAAAAAACCCCTGAGATGAGCAAACTCAGATGGGCTGCAGTGCTGGTGGTGTAGACAGCCCTGTGGTTCCCAGGCATGCAGTGCCTGTGGTATGGGTCTTCAGGCCACCAGGGTTGGTGTCTGGATCCTACAGAGGCAGTTCTTCCAGGCGGAACTGAGATGAGTGAGTTGTCATCTCAGGTTGGTGTGTGGAACCTGCCGAGGAACTTAGCCCAGCTGAGACTGAGGTACATGGGGCTGTTTGTCCTGGCCAGGCTAACCATGCCCCTGGAGGGCTGTGTAGGATATTTTCTGTGTGTGTTTGTTCTCCAGTTCCTGGGCAGGCCTGCTTCTCCCTGAAGTCCTCGCAGAGTCATTGCCTGGGCGTGAGCAGCCGCTATCTGGTCTGTTAACGTGGGGCTCCTAGAAGCACTCGGCGCAGGAGGAGCCTGGTGCACGGTGCCTGTTGGTCCTTGTATCACGTCATTCTTGGCACCAGCTACTGCGAGGTTGGGGGGAAATCGTTCCTGCTGTTTTAGTGCACGTGGAGCTCGTCTTGTTTTGCTGTCTGGCCCAGTCTGCAAGCTCTGGGCACTCCATGGGAACTTTAAAAGGAGAGGGCCAGGGGGTGCTACCTGGTCCCCTCTCTACCTTCTTTTATTCTGTCACATGAAAGCCCAGAACCAGGACCCCTCAGGGCCACTCACAACAGCTGCCTAGCTCTCACCAGAGATGGCAAGCCGATCCTTTTCTGGAGAGCAGAGCCTTTGGGGTGCTTAATTTTGAGGAATACCTAGGCAGTGGTTTCTAACCTTGCATAAGTTAAGAACCCTTTTAAATAGAAATGCCTTCTGGTCAGCTGGTGGTTAAGGTGGCCAGATCCCACATGGCTAACTCTGCTGTTTGAGTCTTGGACCTGGCAGCTTGAAAAACACACTGAGGCATAAGCATGTGCACCTAAAATCCCAAAAGGAAAAGAGGAAGTGAAGGGATTCTGGTGTGCCCATTTCATATGGAGGGGTGCTTTCTCACCCCCACCCCCTCCTTGTCTCTCTCTTCCAGTGCATATGTGTCCACTAACAAATAAAAGAAAACATAACAAAAATAACCATCCTAACACCACATATCTCAGAGGAATAACTGTAGGATACCTTCTTGGGCCAGCCAGTGGCTTGATGTTTAAGGTGGCTGGGTCCCACATGGCCATCTATGGATACATGGTTTGAGCCTCAGACCCAGTGGATTGAAAAAACATGCTGGGTGTGTGAGTGCGTGTCCAGAATCCTTAGAGGAGAACTGAAGAAGGGGTTACAGTGTGGCTATCCCCCTGGGGGGGAGTGTTCTCTCATCTTCTCTTTCTCTCCCCCTGTCTCTCTCCAGTGAGTGCACATGCCCTACAGCAAGTGTTAAAAAAGATTAAATAATTGCCACAAGTAATCCAGCTTCTGAGCAGATTTGTTTCTGTATCTGCTCTCCCCCCGACCTTGCAACCCTTCTCCACCCTTGGTGACTTGTTCACATGCTTCATTGAGTCTCCGTGAGCAGAGAGGCCTTTCCCATTGCCCATCTTCCTCCTGCACCTTCCGGTCCATCTAGGTCTTGTTTGGCTAGATCAGTACGCCCGCAGTGCTGCTCAGAGCTGCGCCGGGTTGTATGCTGTGATAACTTGTATTGTCTTGTAGGACAGTTTTTGCTTCTGGAGTTGTTTTTGCTTTGTTTTGTAATTACTAGAGAGAGACAGAGAAAGGAAGGTATTGCTGGAGAGAGACGGAGGGAAAGTGAGAAGTCACCCCCCAGGGGAAATGGCCATGCTGCAGTCCCTTCTCCATTCTCCTCTTCAGATTTCGGGCACACACATACACATGTACAGCATGATTTTCAAGTCTCCAGGTCCAGGACTCAAAGCAGTCAGCCACGTGGCAGTCCAGCACCTTAACCACCATGCCACCTCCTGGCACTTCTGTTGGATTTTTAAGTTTCTGATTTCAGTTTTAATTTCCAAGGACTTCTTTGGGGGGCAATTCTTTTTTTCTTTTCATACGTATGAATGATTTATTTTTTATTCATGTCATGTGTGCATGAGAGAATGAGAGAAAGGAGCAATCCCCAAAGGGGATTGGTCCCCTTCCCACAAGCCCCCGATGCATCAGGATCTTAGGCACGTGCGTGCGCCAGGTGTGTTTCAGGTCAGCTAGGTGGGGATCTGAAGTGCAGGCTGCCATGTGGCTTCCAGCACTACAGTCTGACATGCCGTGGGCTGTGCAGCAGAGCTTGGACCTATTCCTTTTTCATTTTGAGCTTATTTAGCTCAGTGTTAGGTTCACAACAAACTGCAGTGTTTAAATAGGGAGGAATGTGACAGGGAAAGTACAGAGACTTGCCTGTGCCTTCTGTCTGTCATGTGCCCAGCTTCTACCACCTTTGTGAAGTCTGCCCCAGAGAGGTACAGACATTACAGTCAGGGGGCCTCTGTTCTCACTTTATTTGACACCTTGTTTTATTTTTTTAAGGTTTTTGCCATAAGGCATGTACGCTCACCAGAGAGACAGAGAGACAGACAGTGAGAGGGAAAGTGAGAAATCATTCCGGGGGTGGGGGAGTGGCCATGCCGAAATCCATTCTCCTCCTTTCTCCTCCTGGGATTTTCAGCACACATGCTTTGTGCCCGGTATGAGTTTCAAGCTTCCAGGTCCAGGACTTCATCTGCAGTGAATCGTGTGGGAGTCTAGCACTTTAGCCACCATGCCACCTGCCAGCCCTCCTTGACATCTTATTGACCACTGAAGGCGGTATTCTTTTTTGTTTAAATGACATAGTGTTCTTAGTTCATAGATATAATCCCTTCTTTCATTTCTATGGAGATACTATTATTTTTTAATTTTTCTGCATTTTAAGTTTTTCTACTTCTGATTTTTTTTTTTTTAGAAAGATTTTTGCTATAGGGTGTGTGTGCTTGCCAGAGAGACAGACAGTGAGAGGGAAAGTGAGAAATCACCCCCCGGGGTATGGCCACACCACAGTTCCTTCTCCTCTGTTCTCTTGGAATCTTGGGCACACACACACGCACATGCGCCTGGCATGTGATTTAAGTCACTGGGTCAGGGACTCGACCTGCGGTTGACTACGTGGGAGTTCAACAACATAACCATTGCTGGTCCCTCTACTTCTGATTTTAATATTTATTTACTTCTCTGCTTACATCTATCCTGCCTGCATACTGGGGCTTATGTGTGCTTCTGTTTGCTACAGGAGACTGTGTGAGCCTGTGACATGTTAAAGGCTTTACTTAGGTACCCATTAGGGCTCTTTTCTGTCTGCTTGAGTAGGAGCTGTGACTGTGGGCCTTCGTGAATGGGAGCTTGGTCATTTTGCTGTGTGTGACATTCTGATACCCTCAGATCCCACCTCCTTGGCCTTGAAGAAGCCTCTTCCTCTCCCCTTTAAGTGAGGCTTTGGGAGCCAGAAGGACATCTGCAGGATTCAGCTGAGCTTGCAGTTGACCTGCTTGTTTTTCATTGTGACCAAAGGTCTGGCTGCGCCTGCTGACCCTGGTCCAGAGACCTGTCTCCCTGCTTCCAGACAGAAGTGCCAGCATAGCCTGGCCAGTGGAGGCTGGGAGAGGACGATCCGGGGCCAACCATTCCCGAAGACTTAGTGAGTCCTCTTGTTCTGAATCTTCCCTTTTCTCTGTCAAGAGAGAGGTGATTCTGATTCCGTAGACTTTGTGGACTTCCTCTGGTCCGCCAGGCTTCATGTCTACTTTCTGGCTTAGCCTTCAGCTCTTCTGCATTTGCTTAGTTACCCTTGGCCTCTGACTTTCATGCCTTTTGAAGGATTATTTTTATGCTGTTCCTTCAGAGCATGGTGTGTGCTCCATTGGCCATTAGGTGTTGACTTGGCTTTTCTGTACTCTCCCCTCACCCATCGCTGGACCGTTTTCCCCTGTTCTTCCCAGTCCAGACCTGGGACCCCTAGCTTTTTATTTATTTATTTTTTATTTAGTAGGAGCGTGACAGGGAAGGCGTCTGTCCTTACAACCTGTTGTTCTGGCTCAGGAGATTGCAGGGAAGGTGTGGTGCTCTGTCAGGGGCGTAAGTGTCTGGGCTGGAGCAGTGGGGCAGTGAGACCAGCGACACCTAGGCCACTTTTGCAAGGATGACTGCTTATTCAGGGTAGAGTCACCATGTCAGAGCTTCAGAAAGGCCTGTATCTGGATTTGAGAACGAACCAGTGTTCTCTCTTGTTGCGGGCCTTGGTTGAATTGCCTAATCTCTGCAGTTGGATTTTTTTCTAGAATTTAGGGTTGGATTCTGTGCATCCATAACCTTGTGATACACTGCAGCAGCTCCCCCCCATGGGGTGCCTGGTTGGCGGCCTTACCCCCTATGGTGATGGGGGACACTGTGGCTCCTGAGCAGCCCAGGCTGGTCTAGGTCTGCCTAGACTACAAGAAAGGACCGCAGCTCTTTATTTTGAATCTAACACCCGCTGGGGGTGTGGCTCTCGGAATTTGCATGGACTCTGCGTTTTGTTTTATTGACTTTAAGATCATGGCGTTTTTTGTGGTGATAACCGTGTTTTTTTTGTGTGTGTGGTGATAACAATCGTTTGCGCTCTCCCGAGGGAAGGAGGGTATTTGGGGCGCCTGGGGCCCTGGCCTTGCAGTGTGTTGGAGGTCGTGTTCAGATTGGGGTCTCCCAGCTCCTGCCCCCTTGCTGCTGTGGGTCCCGCGGGGTATCTCAGTGGCAGGACCCCTGGTCCACTGCCCTCTGTCTCTATTCTTACTGCTGCCTGCAGCATCCCCCATTTCCGATCCTGCTTTTTGCTAGAGGGGTGTGTAAAGTCTGCCGTTTACCTGCTTTGGGACTTTGTAAAAATCACAAACGAAAGCGCCAAACCTCCTTTTTTTCTTTCCTTTGTTGCAGACTGTGTGAGTGAGTGTGTAGAAAGTGACTAGCGTATGGATTCTGGATCTACTAGCGATCATTTTCCTTGCCGACTCTGTTCAAACGGAACCCTGCTTTCGCATTGATGGCCCGTTACGTTATGCCGGTGACTTCCAGAAAAACCTTCCTGGTTGCTCTTTCTCTGACATTTCGGTGAGGGGCGTGAGCTGATAGCGATTCTGCGAACCGAGAACAGACTGGCCCCGGCCACACAGAGCCCGTGGGTGGTGCAGAGACGCATCTCGTCCGTGGCTAGTCTGCTTCGCGGTGGGCTCATTTCTCCGCGATGGGGCTTAACAGCGGATATGGAGGACATTCGGCGTCATGAGAGTGGCCAGTGTGTGTGTCCTTGCTCATCTGAGCGGAGGGGGTGATGGGGGAGGGGAGGAAGCCATGGAGGGAGCAAGGGGTCCTTCGGGGTTGCCATGAGAACCAGGGATCCGGGGATTGGGCAGCGGAGGCCGTGGCGGGCCTCGGGGCGTGGCCGCGTCACATGGGCTTGGTCCTGGGATTCCCGTTGTGCGCAAGGACCGGGCGGTGCTCGCCTCATTCGCCCCTGCTTCGGCAGTGCCCGGTGCCCTGGACGCCGAGGAGTGTGGCCAGGCAGAGAGGCGTCTTGGCTGGAGAGGCGTTGGGCACCTGTACAGCGATGGGGGTGGGTCCGATCGGGCATGTATGGGAGGCGGGGCGGTCTCCCGCCCGTGCCTGGATGGCTTCCCCGGAGGCGGCGGCCGGCTTTCCGTGTTAGCGCGCGTTTGGGAGGCATCTGCCGGCAGCTTCGGCCCGGGGTCGGTTTTCCGCGCTGCAGGCCGCTCGTTGGGTGGAGCCGTGGAGAAGCAGCCGAGCTGAGACGCGTCTCCGAGTGCTGTCCATGCGGAGCGCTGTCCACGCGCCGGGCCACTGCGGGGGCCGGGCCCCTGCGCCCTCCCCGTGCCTGTGGCGCGCACGCAGCGACCCCGTGCGGCGGAGGCTGCTGTCGCCCGATCCCCAGGGACGCAGGGGGGCTCCGCCATCCGTGTTGTACCGTACGGGGCGGAGGGGTCGGGGGGGGTGAGG
>NW_006198962.1:718939-722997 GCF_000334495.1 Tupaia belangeri chinensis
CGGCTTTCCGTGTTAGCTCGCGTTTGGGAGGCATCTGCCGGCAGCTTCGGCCCGGGGTCGGTTTTCCGCGCTGCAGGCCGCTCGTTGGGTGGAGCCGTGGAGAAGCAGCCGAGCTGAGACGCGTCTCCGAGTGCTGTCCATGCGGAGCGCTGTCCACGCGCCGGGCCACTGCGGGGGCCGGGCCCCTGCGCCCTCCCCGTGCCTGTGGCGCGCACGCAGCGACCCCGTGCGGCGGAGGCTGCTGTCGCCCGATCCCCAGGTACGCAGGTGGGCTCCGCCATCCGTGTTGTACCGTACGGGGTCGAGGGGTCGAGGGGTGTGAGGGAGACCCACAGCGGTGTAGGCGATTTGAGGTCACCGTGGTCGATCGCGAAGGGCCAGCGTGTGTGGTCTACAGAGGCCGCGGCGATCTGCAGCTCGCCGGGAGTTCGCCGGGAGTTCGCGAACGCGGATGGCCTGGGTTGTTGGCTGAGCGAGCTCTCCAGCTGCTGTCGGCTCCTGCGGGCCCGCATCCCGCGAGCCCGTGTTGATGTTCGCTGTAGGACAGAATTATGTAACCGTTTTTCGTCTTAATTGCTTCATATTATGTAACAAGCAATAGCTGAACCAACGTAAACCTGTGATAGGGACTCGGATAAATCGCGTCTGTTGGCTCTCTCTTAGCCAAGTGGTGGGCAGGGGCGTGGGAGCATTTTGGGAAATGAACAGATGTGGGCATCCGGGTAACTGGACCATTTTTTCTGTATTGCAAACGGAACGCCAGGGTCTGCCTGGATGTCTTGAAACCTTGATGGCATACCGTCTGCTGTAAAAGCCTCGGACAAACACACCTTGTCACATTGCATCTTTCTCTGTGAGGCTCTCCTACCTGGCAGGAGGAACGCACCAGTTAATGGGAATGGAGCGCGGGTGTTGGGCGTGGGCGCTGTCTTCCTGATGGAGTTCAACAAATTGCCCGCAGAGCAGTGGGACTTCCTTGCTCTGTTCTTCAGGGAAACAGTCTGATCATCTGTTTGACACGTGACTTGTCCCTGCGGTCAGTGGCCATTTGTCCCTTGATGGCGAGAGGCCTTGCCAGTGATCAGATGCCAGGTCAGAGAAGCTGTCACACAGGTAGCTATGGGTGGGTGATGGCCACCTGAACCAAAACTGCGCTCTTTCTTAGCACAGTAGTGCCTTGATCGTTCTCTTTAAGTCTGAAAAGCACTGAATGGTGGGGGTGTTGACACAGGGATGGCTGGTGGCTCAGGTCCAGCCTTTAGTCTAATGCCTGTCTTGTTCTTTTGAGCATTGTTTTTTCCCTGGGAGCAGAATCCACCCACTCCCCCTTGTGCCTCAGCCCTATGTGCTCAGTGTATTGGTGGGAACAGCACAGCTGGTGTGCTGGGGCCAAGCCCTTATTGGGATCTCCTTCTCTGTCTCTCCAGAGAAGAAAGGCGAGAAGTTAAGTTGAGATTTAGGGTGCTAGGCTGCCATGTACAGAAGCTTAGTAATTCACCGTGGGGTGCAAGGTACACAAGTGGAGTTGGGGTTGAATTGGTGTTGTGCTGCTTGCCCTGGGAACCTAATCTGTAGAAACATGATGGTTACTGCCTGAAGACGCTGCAAGTGGATGCGTTGTAATCGCACTGTTGGTTGGAAGGGGTGAGAGAAGTTCCAGACTGGTAGAACACCGGGAGAGTTAGCATGTCCTAAGGATTTCCATCCCAACTTACACCGTCAGCCATCCTGGAATTACCACCCTAGCACTGGTTTCCTAACCTTTCAGCAGACACTGCATCTTTTGAATTTTGGAGTTTGGTGACATTTCTGCTACAGTCTAAATTCACAACACTCAACCCGCATGGTCCCAGAAAAGTTGGGTAGCTACTTGGAGTATGTACTTGCGACTTGATCAGAACGTCTTGTTTGCTTGGCATGAAGGTTGAGGTGTTGGACCCCGTAAGACTTGACTCTGTGGTTTGAGTTCTAGACCAGCATCTTGAAAACCACATCAGGCATGCATGTGTGCATGCCAAGATCCCAAGAGGAGAATGGAGGGGACGAATAGTGTAGAGGTCATCCTCTCCGGGGACTGATTTCTCACTTTCTCTGTCTCTGGGGATCACACATGCCCTATAGCAAAACTACTTTAAAAAAAAAAATGTTTTCCTTGGACTAGAATAGTTTTCGTTTTATCTTGTTTTTAGACCTGGGAGGCTGCACTCGGTTATGCCCAAATGGAAGAAAGTTATAGCAAAAGCCAGGTTTTCAAGGTGGAACCTGTGAGGCACCTTCCTGTCAGTGTCCAGTCCCAGGCCTCTCCCAGGTATGTGAAACTGACTTTTGAGACTCAGGGCGTGGATTCCCATATCTTTTTGAAACATATCAGGTGATTCTCAGAGCTGAGTTGGAGAACTAGTGTTGTGTTCTGGGCCTTGGAGCCACGTAGGCTTCTGGTGATTAGGTGGGAAGCTTGACAGCTCTGAGAGTTACTGCCAGAGAGTTCTTGCCTAATTGGACAGTCAAGGGCAGAAAGAGGGCTGGCCCTGCAGACCCAGGAGGTCTCAGATCATGTGTCTGAAGAGGCCTTTGCATGAGCCTAATTTTAGAGACAGAGAGAGGGAAATGAGAAATTATCCTTTCGGGGGTGGGGAGTGAACCATGTTGCAGTTCCTTCCCCTCCATTCTCTTCTCAAGATCTTGGGCATGCTTGCATGTGTGCCCAATGTGATTTTCAAGCCACTGGATCTGGGACTTGAACTGCAGTCAGCCAAGTGGGAGTCCAGTGCCTTAACCACCACCTGCTGGCCCCATTAATGCTTACTAATTTTTTTTTTTTTTGACCTTAGGGTGTGTGTGCTCACCAGAGAGACAGAGACAGACACTGAAAGGGAAAATGAAAAATCACCCTCCAGGGGGATGGCCATGCTGCAATCCTTTCTCATCCATTCCCCTCTTGGGCATGCATGTACACATGCCTAGCATGGTTTTCAAGCCACCAGCTCTGGGACTGAAACTGTGGTCATCCATGTGGGAGTCCAGTGATGTAACCGCTACGCCATCTTCTGATCTCAATGCATTATTTAATCCAGGAGTTTTTGCCAAGACTGTTCTAGTGATCAACACTGCACTGTTTGTAAGTGACACTCCTAAATGTGTCCATACTTTATTCTAATTGTAAATACTTACACTGCATCCTGCTCTGACATTTGCTTAGATTTCTGTGGGTTTTGTTCAGTGGTTTCTCTTTTGCTGATGATAATACGATGTGTTTAGAAAAGTTTCCAACGTGGTGTATCTTGAGAGCATTGGGAGGCCCTGCCTGCCTGCCTTCCTTTTTGGTTAGGCAGTGATTAAGTTATGAGGGTAGAGCCCTCCTGGATGGGCCCTTATAAAAGGGCTGGAGAGAGTGGGTTTGCTGTCTTCCAGTGCTAGGGTGGGTAGGCATTTGTCTCCTGTGGAAGATGCAGCAAGCACACTGTCTTAGCAGTAGAGAGCCCACACCAGACCCAAACCTGCTAGTGCCTTGATCTTGGACTTCTTTCTTAGCCTCCAGAACTGTGATAAATACATTTTTATTGTTTGTGAGTTACTTAGTCTGTGGTATTTTGTTACAACAGTACAAATAGACTAAGACCAAAATTGCTATTGAGAGTGGCGTGTTACTATAACAAATAACCTAAACATGTGAAGCTCCTTTGGAACTAGGTCATGGTTGGAGGCTGAAGCAATTTGGAAGCGCCTATTATAAAAAGCCTACATTGGGGCTTGCAGGTGGCATGGTGGCTAAGGGCCTTGGACTCCCACATGGTCAACCATGGTTCAAGTCCCAGACCTGGTAGCTTGCTTTCTCATTTTCCCTCTTTCTCTCTCCCTGTCTCACTCTGTCCCTTGCTGGTCAAATTAACAAAATAAATACATAAAATGTTAAATAAAATAACTCTATTTTTTTTTGTTTTTAAAGCTGCATTGCCATGAATGGGGTGGTAGAAGTGATTCTGGAGAGGGCTCAGCTGAGGAGAGCTATGGAGAGAACCTTGTTTTTTTTTTTTTTTTTTTTTTTTTGGGGATTGCAC
>NW_006198962.1:723265-745636 GCF_000334495.1 Tupaia belangeri chinensis
CAGGGGGGGGGGGTTTGGGGAAAACCTTTTTTTTTTTTTTTTTTTTTTTTTTTTTTTAGAGATTGTCTAAGTCATTGTGGTCAGAATAATGTTGGTAGAAATATAGACAGTAAAGGCCGTTCTGATGAGATCTTAAATGAAAATGAAAAATTGGAAACAGGAAGAAATGTCGTCCTTGTTAGAAAGTGGCAAAGAACTTGACTGAATTGTGTTTGAGCCTAGAACTTTGTGGAAGGCTGAATTTAAGAGTAATGAACTAGGATATTTGGCAGAAGAAATCTCTAAAGTCTTCAGGGTGCTGCTTGGCTTCTCTTAAGTGCTTATAGGAAAACGTGAGAAGAGAGAAATAAAGACAGAAATGATAATCAAAAGAGAAACAGTACTTAAAGATTTGGAGAATTCCCAGTCTGGTCAGGTCATACATGATCGTCTGGGAAAAACACCAAGGGCATAGCCATGTGATCCTTTGATAAGTAGATTAAAATGGACAGAAGGAAGCCAGGTGCTATTCATCAAGATAATGGAAGAATGACCCTGAAGGCATTTTTGAGATTATGAGGGCTGCCCCTCCCAAACAGGCCCTGAGTGCCAAGGCCCTGGAGACAGAACTGTGTCAAAGGGAGGCCTTAGGGGCCTGAGGGACCTCAGCTTCTATTACCTAGCACCACGTCACATTTCTGCTCCCTGCATTCTATCTTGTCAGAAAAGTCATGACATATTTTTCTGTGTCTGTGCAAAAGTGCATCATGACTTTTCCGACAAGCCAATAGTGTAGTGCTCTCCTGGCTGCCCCAGCAATGGCTCATATAGGCACAGGTGCAGCTAGCGTTGCTGCTTCAGAAGATGTAAGGCCCAAAGATAGATAGACAAGCCATAAACCTAGGCAGTGTCATTGTTGCTAATTCTGTAGGCATGCAGAGTGCAAGGACTGTGGAGGCATGGCTCCTTCTACCTCTATTTCAAAGGATGCTACATAGAGCCTTGGTTTCCAGTCAGTGAACTGCTGCAAGAATGGGCCCACTGACAGTCGCCACAAGGGTAACCCCTAATGAAGCCATGGTGAGGGTGGGGGAGCAGAAGTGCCGAAGTATTTCTAGTGGAGCCAGTGGAACTGTCCCGGAAACCCCAGAAGTGTAGCGCCACCAGCATGTAACATCAGCAGGGGCCTTCAAGCATCTAACTCCAACCCATGAAAGCTGTGGTGGGGGCTGAACCCTGCAAAGCATAGGGGCAGGCCCCCAAAAAAAACCAGGGCACTGGGGACCCAGCCCCCACCCTGATGTGTCCAGAAGGTGGTTTGTGAAGTCAAAGATTATTCTCCAGCTTTAAGGTGTACGTTTTCCCTGTTAGGCTTTGAATGTGGTTAGGGGCCTGTTATCTTTCCCTTTTTTCCTGTTTCTCCCGTTTAAGATGGAAATTTCTGTCTTATGACTGTCCCACCATTGTCTTTTGGAAGCACAAAACCTGTTTGATCTTACAGGTTCACACTCGGAAGCATTCTGCCTGAGGATAAAACATACCTCTGACTCTCACCCATATCTGATGTGGATGGTAATTAGATGAAACTCTAGACTTTAGACTTCATAGTTGATGCTGGAATGAGATAAGATTTTTAAGGCTGTTAGGGTGAAATAAATTTTTATATACAAGAAGAACATAAATTTTGGGTGCCCACGGACCTAATACTGAAATGTGATCATGTCCCCTCCAATGGATTAGTATGTTACAAAGGTCCGGGGAGGCTGGCTCCATAGAATAGTGGTTAAGTGCCCTGTGTATAGGGATTGATCCTGTGCATAGGGAGCTATATCCCACACAACTGGCTGCGGTTCAAATTCCAGCCTTCGTGACTTGAAAAACATGCTGGGCACATATGTGTGTATGCCTAAAATTCTAATGTGATGGAGAAATGGTGGAAAAAAAATTATAGTATGACCAGGTCCCAATAAAGGGTGCTATCCTCCCAACCCAACCCTGAGAGTGTACATATCCGCTGGCAATAAAAACAAACACAAAAAACCGAAGGGCTAGAGGGGAAGTAGCTAGGATCCTCTTTTTGCCCTTCTGACCTCTGCCATGTAAGGATGTGTAGCTAGAAGACCCCCCCGCAACCCCTAGACACTGAATGCCAGTGCTTGATTTTGGAACTGAACTCCAGAACTAAAAAGCAAATTTCTTTGTAAATTTTCCAGTCTCAGGTATTATGTTATAGCAGTGCAAATAGACTAAGATATACCAGTGAGGGCCAGCAGGTGGTGTGGTGACTAAAGTGCTGGATTCCCATGTGTCCAACTGTGGTTGACATCTTAGACCTGGTAGCTTGAAGATCACTCTGTGTGTGTGCCCAAAATTCCAGGAGGAGAAGGGAATGGGGCATGACTTTCTCCCTTGAAGAGCGATTTCTCACTTTCTCTCTCTCTCTGTCTCTGTCTGGTAGAGTGCACATGCCTTACATCAAAACCGTTAAAAAACATGCACATACACATATGTTTTATGTAGTGTCCTACACAGATATGTGTAACCACCACCACCAGTTGATTCTTCAGGGTCATCAAATTGTCATAAAGAAATCCTGTACCTTTTGGCTATCACCATCCCTAACTCGACCTAGCATTGCCACCCAACCCTAAGGTTTTAGGGTTTAGACCTTTCTGTCTACTCCATTTCCCTGTGCAGGACATTTCTTATGAATGGGATGATATATTTGGATTTTTGTGACTAACTTTTTTTCTTTTTACATAATGTTGACAAGATTCTTCCATGTTGTAGTAGATAACTAGTACTTAGTGGCTTTTTGTCACTGAATAAAATTCCATTGTACGCATGTACCACTTTTTGTTTGTCCACCTGTTGATGGACATTCTAGTTGCTTCTATGTTTTTGGCTGTTGTGAGTAATGATTCTGTGAACATCAGTATACAGGTATTTGGTGGGTACCTGCTTTCCATTTCGCAGCGTATATGTCTAGACGTAGAACTGCTCAATCATCAGGCAGTTCTGTGCTTAGTTTTCTGAGAACTGCCAAATTGTTTACCACAGAGGCTGTACCATTTTACATTCCCACCAACAGTGTACAGGGTGCCAGTTTCTCCAAGGATCACCAATGCTTGGTATTTTTCCTTTTTAGACATCATAGCTGTTCTAGCAGTGTCAAGTGGTATTCTACTGTGGTTGATTTGCATTTTGTTGGTGTGTAGTAAGGGTGCTTATATAGTCTAGATAGTAATCCCTCATTAGGTAGATCATTTGCAGCTGTTTTGCTCCTTTCTGGGGGTTATCTTTTCACTGTCCTTGTGTCCTACGACGTACAAACACTTCCAATTTTTCGTGAAGTTCTTTTGTGTGGCCTGTGCTTTTTGTGTCATAGCTGAGAGGTCACTGTCAAATCCAGTGTCATGAGGATTTTTCTCTCTGCTGCTTTTAAAAGTTGAACAGAAAAAATTTACCTCTCCTTTTCCAATTCGGATGGCTGTTATTTCTTTTGCTCCAATTAGAACTTTCAGTACTGTGTAAAATAGAAGTGGCACAAAAAAGAGTTCTAATTTGTTTCCAGTCGTAGGAAAAAAGCTGTCATCTGTCCACCATTGAGAACAATGTTAGCTGTAGGTTTTCCACAATGCTTAGCCCATTGTAGGTGCTAACAAATATTTCATTTCCTTTCACTGGGGGAGTTTTTCAAGGGCTGATTTTGCATTTTTTTCACAGTTTAGGGAGTCTTAGATTCAGAATGATCCAGAAGTTTGGAGACATAGGCCGTTTATTTTGTCCCCTATCGTGCTGAAGCATCAGTGTGCCTTTCTGTCCTGACATGGTGGCCATTTCACAGTTGCAGTAGAGGTCTTTTGTGTTTTTGAGAGCCCTTTTGGGAGCACCGTTAGGAATTTGTACCAAGAATCTCATAACTTTACTCCTTTTTCATTACTCAAAGCGATTAAGACCATTGCGGGCGGCAGGGGGAGGGTGGTGATGGTGACTGAGGCCCTCTGAACAGCTGTGCATCCTCGTCACAGTTTCGCTTGTCTCTGTGACTTCAGTGCCAGGGGTGGGCACGCACGTGTCATCCAAATGGGGCTGACCTTATGTTAGCCGCTGAGGGTCGATTTTGGCTTCCCAAAGGTGGTGAGCGTGTTCTGTCCTTATAATCCAGGTACTGACTCCTTGTGAACAGAAATAGCAGGTGTGATGAAGGTCCTTGGCCCATTTAGAAGAGTGAGTCTCACGTTCTCAGGTCAGAAATAGATCCTCTTTCTTCTCCTTAAGCGTCTTGCTCAATCTTGGGAGTGGTAATCCTGCTGCGAGCAGAGAGAGTGGCACGTTGCCCTGAAGGTCTGTGATACAACACCCTCTTCTCTGCAGCCACGCTTCGTCCCTCCCAGCCTGTGGGATGTGGGCTTTTATAGCAAGAGATTAAACAGAGGGTCACAGTAGTCAGGATCAATATGAATTGGGAACTGCTGCCTTTTCTGTGGCTGGGATAACCTGATTCTGGTGCTGGTGGCCGCCAGCTGTCTAGGAGTACCCTCCAACCCCCAGCTTTTACCCAAGGAGAGAGATGAAGGTGAAGCTCTGGTCACCCATATGGGTTGGCAAACCCAAGGGACGGGGTAGGGGGCGTCCTGGGAGTGTTCTTCCCCCAGGCCCAGTGCTGCAGTTTCCTAGTGAACCGGATTTCCAGGACATGCGAATTTTTCTGACGCTCCCCATTCGTATGGCGAATTCACAATAGTGCAGAAGAAGGGACTAAATGATTTCGAGCCGTGTGTCATGCCAGTATCAACAAGCAGGACAAGCCCTTGGGGAGCACGGTTGAGCTACTTTCCAAAGTCAGTGACCCTCGGGGACTCCCTACTTAGAACTGGCCCTGAGGAATGGAATGAGACGGAATGGAATGTCCCGCGGGGTCCTGCAGAGCCGGCTCTGTTGCACGTGGGTTTTGGCCTGTGATCCCATTTGTGCTGCCAGGTTTCAAGTGAAAAGTTCTGACACTCGATGTTGTTTTTTAAGAAAATCTATTTGAATGAAGAAGTCTTCATGGGGTTTATCCCATGACAGCTGAGAGTTCCTCTCCAGCCACATGGGATAGTAGGTCTGTGTCCAAGGGTGGTGGCGTCGCTAGAAGCCAGGGGCTGTGGTATCCCTAGAACTTCTGGGTGCTGGTGAGGTCAGGGTGTCTGGGCAGCACTCCCAGGGCTGGGTAGGGCTGTAGATGCAAAGGACCAAGCGTCTGAGGCGGTTGTTCTCAGACGGGTCCTGGCACCCATTGACACGCTTAAAAATGACTTCCCCAGAGCTTGTAGCTATGTAGATTAATATTTACCATTGTAGACATTAAGGCAGAAATCTAAAATGTACTTACTCTTCTACTTAAAGTGAATAATGATCAACCCGATATGTGTAAATTCTAAAAAAATCTCTTTTATGGAGAAGGTATTTACAAAGCTATTCAGGTGGTGAGTTGTTGGTTTTCGATTTTGGTAGTCCCTTTAATGTAGGGCTTCATAGAGGGCAACTGGATTCTTCTGCCTGTGTCTGTGTCAGTCACATGCCGTGTGGCCTCTAGAAAACTCTGGTTTTCTCTGGCAGAGAATGACGGGAGAGGACAGATTGTGTCTTAGGATCTTGAAGATAATTTTGGCCTCACTGATCCTGCAAGGGCCTTGCCCTAGGCCCTGAGGTCAGTCACCACTGGGCTCTACGTGAGCGGCAGCCACAGGGGAAGAGCAGATGGGGGTGTGGGCAGAGGCCTGGAACGCACAGGGCCCCTTCTGAGGCCTGGCCCTGCCTCACTGTGATGACAGAGAAGGTGCTCGCTGCTATCGGCACCTGTTATTGTCTCTCGTTAGATTGTGTCAGCCATAGACAGAGACCCAGAGGACATCTGCTCTGCAGCTGTTAAGCACCATGTAAAGGGAGAACCGAGTTTTCGGTCTTCTCGTTTGTTTCTGCCCTTTTCTGGGGTTGAGCTGTGGGTGCGGCATGGGAGTGGAATGCCAGGCGCCAACTACCACCTTGTCGGGAATTGACTGAGCCGGTGCCCTTCGGCCAGCGGTACATCTGGAGGGGACAGGCCCAGGCAGGGCAGCAGTCTAGCACAGTGGGAGGGGGAGGTCCCTGCACAGGAGGGCAGTCACGGCCTTGTCTCCCAGCATTTGTTGACCCTGTCTGCTGGTGGTTGCTCACATCAATAACTATACCAGGGCTTCTGTCCTCAGTCTAAGCACCACCCAGGAGTGCTTTGAAACAGAGACAATCAGCAGTGGCCTGTGGCCTGGACACTCGGAGAGGTGGCCTTTTCTGTCTGACACTTGAAAAGGCCAGAGGGTTTGGAGAGCTGAGGAGAGAGAGGAGAGTGTTGCAGAGGAACACTGCATCTGCCCTACACACCTTGCTTACACAGTCATCCAGTGTATGGGCGGCTCTGGCCCTGCTGTACCCTCATGGGAGGGTGTGTGAATCCTGCCAGCACCAGAAGCACAGAGGGCCCTGTTGTGGGGTCAGAGACCACTGAACCCACGTGGGCCACGTGGACCACGCAGGCCACGCACTGGCCTTGTGCAAGGACAGCTGACATGGGCAAGGCAATCCTGGCCAGGGACCTGTTCTGCTCTGTAAGGCATTGCAGCTGTCAGCCACGTCCTCAGGACAGACTGGAAGGTCAGTGGTAGAGGTGAGGGGAGGGTGAAGGATGTGAGGACCACGTGTTGCAAAAGAAACTTTCAGTAGCTGAAATAGGTGGTTTTGGTCAGTGTAAGGGGCAAATTCTTCCTAGGGTCTCAAGATTAGCTTTCTTCCTGTGAAGCCTGGCCTTGCACCTGGCTCTTTCCATGGCCCTGGTCCTGTCCCTAAGCATTTTGCTTCACAACGGTGGAAACACATAGACTTGCAAGAATATTTAGGTTCAATTTAGTAATCATAGTAGGAGACGACTTGACATTTGACTGTTCTTAGGTGTTTGCACAGGGCACATACTCTTGTCAGAGGGAGACAGAGACAGACAGTGTGCGGGAAAGCGAGAAATCAGCCCCTAGGGGGATGGTCATGTTGCATTCCCCTCTCGTTCATTCTCCTTGTGGGATTGTGGGCATACACACATAGTTTTCCAGTGTGATTTTCAAGCTACCTGGTCCAGAGCTCAAACTGTGGTTTTCCATGTGGGAGTCTAGCGTGCCAACGACAGTGCCACCCACTGACCCCAGTGGGGACTGTTTTAATAGGTCAAACTGCAGAGAAGGATGACTCGTATTGCCGTGCTAAGAGTGGCTTCTGCTGGGAAGTGTAGATTGATGTTGCCTGGCAGTGAAGACCCACCTAGTCACAGAGCCTCCTTTCTGGGGAGGGAGAGGGGCTGTGTTAAGCTGGATGCCCTTGGATGCTGGCCACCCCAGCGCAGTCAGGGCAGCTACCTTAATCCCATCACAACCAAATCTCAATATAGGGGCTTTGTTTCCCTTTTGCTGTGCCAGGCCCAGGTGTGGACTTCCCCACACAGGACAGGAGGGACTGGTCCTCTGCCAGCGATGTCAGAATAACTGGACTCCTTATGAATTCTCAGTGGTTGAGAGGTGTCCCCATGGGGCTTGTCAACAGCTTAGGGTCTCCCCTCTGACACTCAAGAACAAGCTCATCCAGGATGCATTTAAACATTTGCATGCACAGTTTTTGCAGAACCGATGGAGACAGTGGCACGCCACAGACTGCTTGTTCCACATCCTCAGTGCTAGATCTTGGTGTGAATTGGCCACACCCTCTAGAAACAAGGCTCGGGACCCATTTGGTAATGGTTTCATAACTGACAGTGCTAAGATCCAGAATGAAGTAAGGTACTCAGTAAGTATCTTTTGAGTGAATTAATGAAAGAAAAATGAATTTCGGCAGGAAGGGTGAACACGCACAGAGGTGATTATGGAAGCCAGGACGGAACAGCCTGCTGACTGCCGCCAAGGCCTGTGGGCGGAAGAGGGCGGCAGGAGTGACAGAGCTTTCCATGACTGGCACAGAAAATCAGTCTGTGCCAGTTTCGGGCAGCTCACTCTAAGTTGAGAATTGTTTGAGATTCAAACGAGGTAGCCGTGCCAACCTTTACCTTTTCTACCCAAATTGCTAGAGCCAGTCAACGTGGAATCACGTGCAGGGCTGAGTGATACCTGCCCTCCACGTTGGTTTTTCCAGATCATCTGTAACATGGCAGGTTGTTCATGTCCCTTAGCTCACGAGGGAAGAGCCCAAGTCCTGCTCTGTGTTTTTGTGCTCAACCACGAGAGCTGGTACGGTCCAGCAGATGGCAGCCCAGGGCGTGAGTGATGGGCATGGGTAGCAGTGTGGGTGACCAGCACGTTGGGGCCATTGTGGAGGGTTTGGGAAGCAGAACCCTTCCTTCCAAAGGAGCTCTTACCTTGATCCTGAATACAAGGTGGGAACCAGGGTTAGAGAGCTCCATCTCTGCCCTTCTGAGTCCCAGGCAGCTTGAGTAGGATCCTGGATCCTGACAACAGAGCAAATGAGATGACCAGCCCAGTACAAGGCAGTGAGGGTCCTTGTCACAGTGGACACCGAGGCTCACTGTCAGGTCTGATCTAAGAGACGCCTGCATAGGGTGATTTAAAACCCTGTCCCAGTCCCCCAGGCCACAGTGAGGGCCAAGCTGCACCCGCAGTTTGGCGAGGGGCCACAGGGTCAGCATGAGGGTCTGTGGACGGATTGTGCCTGGTGACTTAAGAGTGCAGCTGGTGGACTTGAGACTCCAAAGTGGGTTGGCTCTGCCTCCAGTCCAGAATGTGCTGCTCTCCAAGGAGAGTCCCTGAGGGCCATGTGGCCTGGCCAGAGGAAGCCCAGTCATGGGCAGGGGTCACAGAGGCATTTACTGCCAGGGTGGAAGTCCTGCCAGGGTGGAGGCCACCTGCTTGTTGAGGTAGGGAACACCGGTGACTCTCTCTTCAGCCAAAATGTCCGCCCCTCAGGTGTCCCATACCTCTGTCCACCTGCCGAATGGATACCCCTTGGACGTCCTAGTCATCTTGGAACCAGAGGATCAGGAGCCAGGGGGGCTGGCCATCCTGGTGCTTCCACTTCCAGGTCTCGGCCAGGCAGAGCTAGGTTGGCATGACCACCGGGATGCAGAAGGCTGTTGTAGAAGTCTGAGCGGGGAATGAAGAGGGCTGAGGACTTGGAGCTCATTGACAGCCCTTGAAAACCAGGACTGCCGAAACTCAGAAAAGTCACCAAAGTACATTCTGTTGTTAGTACAGTCATTTAAAATTTTAACATGCCTGTACCCTGTGTCAGTTTTCACTCTTGACAGACCTACCTGTTGTGTAATAATAATGCATTTCAGAGCCATTAATAATCGTTTTCCTGGCTGGCCCCATAGTGCGGTGGTTGTGTGCAGAGGGAGCTGGGTTCCATGGGATTGGCAGGTTTTCATCCCAGCCCTGCTGGCTTGAAGACACTCACTGGGCACTGCGTGTGTGCTCAGGATGCTGACAGGCAGAGAAGTATAAGGATAAAGGGTTACTGGGTGACCAGGCCATTGGTGGTGGTAGTGGTGGGGGTTCCCTCTTTCTCTTATGTGCACATTTCTCAAGTCACAAAGAAAAGAAAATCTTTTTCGAGCCGCTCCTGTTTGGGTGACCCCTATTTCCATTGTCCTTGCTTACATCTGGACTTCCTGAGCTGAGGAGCTGGTTCTCCTCACACGTGCGTGTCTCGGTCTGTTGTCCTGATAACTGAACCACCCGGGTCTGGGTCATTTATGAAGAACAGAGGCTTAATTAGCTCCTGGTTTTAAAGGATCAGGAGCCACCCCGAGGGTTAACAGGGCATCGCACGGCAGCAGGGCAGGTGCACACGCATCTGTGTCCACGAGTATCTTCTTCCCTTGCTCTATAAACCCACCAGGATTCAATTCTGGGGCCCCACTCCGACGATTTTAATCCTTAACCGCCTCCTAATGCCTCACCTTTCAACCATAGTTGGATTAAGTTTTCACCCTCTCAATCCCTTCTCAAGGTATTCTCAACACACAGATTTTGGGGGAGCACATTCAAACCAGAGCCATGTACGTGTATATACTTAACCCTGAAACTGGAACCTGAAGTAGTTACTGAATATACCAAATGATGCAGAAGAGGGCAGAAGTGTGATTATCTTTCATATGTAAAGCTCATGTCCCAAGGGACATGTAAGGGGCAGATACTGGGCTATGGGGAGCCTGGTGACCGGGCTGTTTCTGTTGTGGTTATCGCACATCCAGGCAGTGTTGATGGGGCCGGCAGGTAGCGGATGGTTTAGATGCCGGACTCCCACATGGCCAATTGTGGTTCGAATCCCAGACGTGATGGCTTGAAAATCATGCTGGGTGCATGTACATGCGTGTCCAGAATCCCAAAAGGAGAATGGAGGAGAAGGGATTGTGGTGTGGACATTTCCTCTGTGGGGGTGATTTTTCACTTTCCCTCTTTCTCCAGCAAGCACATGTACCCTATGCCAAAAACTTTAAAAACAAACAAACAACAAACAAACAAAAACCTCTGTTTTCCTACAGGTTTACCCAGGGAGGAGGTGAGCAGTCTTCAGCAGCTGTTTGCCACACCTGCCTAACCCAAAACTAGTACTGCTTGAACCATTTTAATGGGGGCATTTGATTTTCCTCCACAAGTAACAGTGCCTTCCTTTTTGACTTCCTTGTGTGCTTACCTTATTTTTCTTTTCTTTTCTAACCTTCTTAAAGGAAGAAAGGAAGAAAAAAAAAAGAAAATAGAAATGCAGAGTTCTTGAGTGTTTCCAGAAGCAGCCGATATGGCAGTCTGTGCAATTAAGATGTGACTTCGCCTGAAGCACTTCATGGTCACTTTGAGTTTAGGCAGAAAGCAGTGATTACTTCGGAATTCCTAGAGAGGGGGAGAGACCCGCTTTAAGGGCAGAGTGACAGTCACAAGGGACTTAACATGCAGATCTGTGAACGAGGGGGCAGAGAGGAGAGGCCAGCAGGACAGCTTGTATGGAATGTGACTCAGAACTCATGGGGAATGATACTATTTTTTTTTGTTTTGAGAGATTTTTGCTATAGGGCGCATGCGTTCCCCAGAAAGACAGAGAGAGACAGAGAGACAGAAAGCGAGAAATCACCCTCCAGGGGGGAAGGCCACACCGCAATCCCTTCTCCTCCATTCTCCTCTCGGGATCTTGGGCACGCACGTACATGCACCCGGCGTGAGTTTAAGCCACCAGGTGCAGTACTCGAACCACAGTCGGCTGCATGGGAGTCCAGCCACATAGCCATTATACCAACTGTTGGTCCTGGAGTGATACATTTTAAAGGGCCGTGAGTAATTTGAGATCCATTGATAAAAATTCAGACCTGGAAGTATGGAGTAGATTGTGATATTTCTTCATTCTCACCTCTTCACTGTTCATTGGTGGCCCTCATCAGGGTGGTGCTCTTCAGGGCTTTTTTTTTCTGTGGAATTCATAGGTGTGGACATGTGGGTTGGTCACGTACCCCCTCTGCAGCGCGGTGACCTTTTCCCTTCCAGACCCTTTGGCCTCTTTCCCAGTCTACCTCTGGCAGACCTGTGGGAGTCACATTACTTGTGGTATGTCATTTCATCTTTGCACAAGGACAGGACTGTGTTCTCATTTTACAGTTGGGGAAACTGAGGCACAGGCAGGCTGAGTACTTGCTCAACTGCTTCCCACCCTTCCCCCACACTGGTTGCATGTCTGGACTAGGTTCTAAGTTTATTTTGATTTCTTCTATGAGGGAGAGAGAGAGTGGACAGCATTCCTAACTGGGTCTTCAAGCCACAATCCACCCCACCCTCAGCCACACAGGATGACAGCATGCGTGATGGAGCCCAGCCGGTGTAGAGAGGCCCTGGGATGCGACCCTGGGACCTTCCCACATGTATCCAGTTGTGTTACTGCTGTACTCAATATATTTTTAAATACTTAGAATGATTTTTTTTTAATAAAGTTCACTTATTTATTCTATGAGTGAGAGAAAGCAAGAAGGGAAGAGAGAGAGAGACAGAGACAGATGGACAGTAGCCCCAATAGGATCTTGACATGAGAATCCACCCCAGCATCAGCCAGCCCAGATATGGCCAGCCTATGCCTGGTGTACTCAGGGAGGTGTCCGGATGTCGGGGCCCTGCACACATAGAATGTTGAGTTTGATCGCAGTGCCACTCTCCGGCCCCAAAGCCTGCTAGAATCAAGTAGGCTTCTATCAGAGCATGTTCTCTGTGTTAGAAAGAGTTGAGCCACTTGGCCCATTGCTGCTAGAGCTGTGAGCAGGGCAGATGGAGCCCTGGGTTGGAGCTGCCCTTTAGTGGGAACACAGGCACAGAAAGAGTCTGTGGGAGGAATACCCACCGCAGCAACTCAGGTGGTCCTGCCAGGGTAGAGGAAGGCAGAGGGCTGCACTGTAGAGCGGCTGGGGTAGGCCTGGCGGCCCGAGCCCACAGGGCTGGACAGGAAAGGATGGTGAGGATAATGCGGGAGAGTGGCTTTCCTGCTCTGAGGAGGGTGCAGGCAGGGGAGATGGGAGGAGGTGGGCCTTGGGGAATTGTAGAGGACATAGAACATGTGTAAGCCATGCGGGAGGGGTGTCTGAGAAGCCAAAAGAGGCCGGTAGGTGGGGAGGTGCATCAGTCATGGGGAGCTAGATAGCCTGAAGAGAAGGCAGGAGCCCCTAGGGCAGGCCTGACCACCATGGTGGGTAATTAGGTACTGCAGGTGACTGTGCCAGCTCTGGGGCTTCGAGGAGCCTTGGATGGTGAGTAGAAAGTGTTGAAGTACTCAGAGATGGGGGCAGCTGGTCCAGGTCGGATGGGAGATGGTGGCCTGGAGTTAGCAGCAAAGATGGATGGAAGTGGATGACTTTCAGGTGCTTCTGCAGCCAACATTAGCAGGACTGTTGGGTTGCCTGATGGAATGTGCCGGAGACGGTTAAGACGGGAGGAGGACTCTTGGTTCTTCAGCACGTGACTTTTTTTGGCATCCCTGCTGTAACCTGAACTGGAAGAAAAGGGTGGTTTGGGCAGGTGCATTTAGGCTGCTTCTGGTTTATACATATGATATGACATATGCATGACAGTGAAGCCAGCAGGTGGCGTAATGGTTAAGGCCCCCATGGCCAACCAAGGTTTGACTCCTGAACCCGGCAGCTTGAAAATCATGTATGCATGCATGAGTGAATACCCAAAGTCCCAGGAGGAAAATGGAGGAGAAGGGATTATGGCATGGCCATCCCTCCTGAGAGGTTATTTCTTACTTTCCCCTTCTATGTCTCTCTGTTTCTCTCCAGTGAGAACATGCACCCTATGGCAGAAACCTTCAAAGCATGGCAGTAGTTAATGTCCTTAATGGGTAATTAATGTCCTTATGGGTGTGTATGTGCATACATGTGCACATGTATATAAGGGGCCTTCAGAATATTTGTGGAAAGTGAATGTTAAGGAAAAAACTGTGTAGATTTCACAGTTTTTGCACCAAAATAAATTACTTTCATTCTGTTTTTCTACAAACTTTTAACGTCCTAGCATATTTGTGTGATCTTTGCACAGTCAAAGGAGCATGCCTGTGCCTAAGACTGCAGTTCAAGAGGTGTTGCCCTGTACCAGTAGCAGTGATTTTTGAGCCAGTTCTACACTATTTTAACCACTTCTTCTTCAGGGAACCTTTTACAAAAAGAGCAATTCTTTGTTTTTTGCAGAGGTTTTTGCCTTAGGATGCGTGTGCTCGTGAGAGAGAGACGGACAGACAGACAAAGGCAGTAGAGGAAAGTGAGAAATCACGCCCCCAGGAAGAATGACCATACTGCAGTCCTTTCTCCTCCATTCTCCTCCCGGGATCTTGGGCACGCAAGCACACATGCTCGGCGTGAGTTTTAAGCCACTGGGTCTGAGACTCGATCCTTGCTCGGCCATGTCAGGATCCAGTGATGTAACCACTACACCATCTGCTGGCCCTGAGAGCAATTCTCTTTTAATACCCTACAGTTGACTGACCTTTTATGGTATTTTACCAATTTTAGAATGATTCCATTGAGTTCCAAAAAAGAATTCTGCTTGCATTTAAGTTGATACTGAATTTTATGGTTTTTTTTTTTTTTTTTTTAAATTAGGACAGGATCTTGCTGTGTTGTGATCCTCCTTCCTTAGCCTCCTAAGTAGCTGGCGTTTCAGGTGTGCCACACCATGCTGACTTGTGGGTGGTTTGGGATCAGATGAAGGCTTCCCAGGCAGCCCCGGCCTACAGAGTTGCAGTGTATACCAGCGCACGCCACTGTGGCTGAGCCTGTCAAGCTGCTTTTAAATTTGAAATTAATTGCTCCTTCGAGAATCAGAATCTTTGTGATAGCTAATCTTTACAATTAGAAGCTTTGCACATTGCCACCATTCAAGTCTTTGTGTGTCTCTCCAGTAAGTGGTTTGCTCTTCCTTTTGTTTCGGACTGCTCTTGGGACTGACCTGCAGTGCGCACGTATTTGTGTACAAGCTGAGCTGAGTGGCGCCGTTCTGCCTGTTTTCAGTTGCTTTGTGCACATGTGCATACATGTGTGTATATTCATCCCTCACCATCTGTTGACTTTTGACTAGTTTTATTTCTATTGATTTTTATTTTATTTATTTTGTTTGAGAGATTTTTGCTGTAGAGTGTGTGTGCTTTGCCGTGGATACAAGATAAAAAGACAGAAAGTGAGAAATCACCTACTCATGGATATGGCCACACCACAGTCCTTTTTTCTCCATCCTCCTCTGCAGATTTTGGGCATGCATGGACACACAGCCAGTGTGAGTTTTAAGCTGCTGGGTCCGGGACTTGAACTGTGATCAATCACGCGGGAGTCTAGCACCTTAACCACTATCCCACCTGCTGGCCCTATTTTTATTTGTTTTAATCTCCAGAGGGCACTTACATTCACCAGAGGAAGACAGAAATGGAGAGGTAGAAGACACCCTCCCAATAAGGTGTGGTCAAGCCACAATCCCTTCTCCGTTTCTCCTTTCGGGATTTTACACACTTATGCACTTGTACTTGGCATGTTTCTCAAGCCGCTGGGTCCAGGACTTGAGCCGAAGTTGGCTCATGTGAGTTCCAACCACCTTACACACCTGACCTTGGCTGGGCCGCTTCCTGCATTTCGGGGGCTGTCTGCTGCTGTCTTCCTTGGGCCCCACAATTTATCCTTTGCACGTGGAAAGAGACCAGTGTGGCTGGGTGCGCAGGCCCTATCTGACAGGTCTCGGTAGAGGAGCACCTGCTGAAAGTGGGCTTTTAAGACATAATTGTTTGGGTAGCTTTAAACTGCCCATAGGTTTAGCAGTGACATTCGTTTTAGAAATTGGCCTTTTCCTCAGTTCATTTTTATTTACCTGTCTCTGTGTCTTCATAAGCACTTTTCTTTGTCTAGGGACACAGAGGTCTCAGTAAAATGTGGAATTAACTTTTTTAAATGAAAGATTTTCTGGCCTTTTTGCAGGGGCCTAGACTTCCCTCCGGGGCTGTCTAGTTGGACAGGCTGAATACTCCCATCGTGAAAACTGGGATTTGCGGAGTATCTAAATAGTTAGTCCCTGTTGCTCAAAGTATTTAGTATGGGAAAGCTAGACAGGAGAAAAACTTTATATTTAGCCCAAGAATGTTTGGAAGATAGCAAAGATACAAAGCCGAATCAAGAGGCTTGTCATTTTTGCAGTATTTTAGCAGTGAAGATGGTATTTATTTAGTCCACGTTGGTATATTCCTTAGTCTCCAGGTCATGTTGTGTCTGACTGTAAATGGCCTTAGTTGTGTCCTCCTGGCTGAGAAGCAGGTAGCCAGGTGGGCTCCCTGTGGACCTGGCACTTGTACAGGGGCCCAGACCCAAGTGTAAAGCATGAAGGCTCGGGCCCGGGTGTTCAGGTGCAGGTTTGGGTGCTGGATGGGCAATGGTGTTTGCAGCAGCCTCTTCTGGGTCTGTTGCTTGGTGCTGAGGTTATTGAGGAGGAACTGTGTCTTAGTAACTTTACACTTTCTCAGGTTTAAAAATCATACTGTGTTTGTTTCGACAACTGTCAAGTGTAATGTTGACTTTTTTTGAGAGAGAGATTTTTACTCTGTGTCCAGAGAGACAGACAGAGAGCCAGAAAATGAGAACTCACACACACACACACACACACACACACACACCTCGGTGGAATGGCCATGCTGCAATCCTTTCTCCTCTTGGGATTTTGGCCACACACATACACGTGCCTGGCATGAGTCTTAAGCCACTGGATCCGGGACTCAAACTTACCGTCAACTACGTGGGAGTCCAGTAGCGTAACCATTCTGCCATCTGCTGGTCTCAACGTTGAGTTTTTTGAAAACAGACAAAAATGGGTGAAATGATGGCCAGCTTGGCAGAACAACTCTATTTTATTTTACATAGTGGTGTATTAATTTATTGTGCCCATTACAGAAAGCAAACTTCCCAGGTGGATGTTTAAATAAGATGCACTGGAAAGTGGTCCCGGCACATTTAGATGGAATCCAGGAAGAGATGAGGTTCTCTAGAGATGGAACACCCTTCAGGGGATGAGGGTTAGAAGTGATGGGAGAATGATTGGATGTAAATCAGAAGTTATAATATGTTTTAAAAAAAGAAGTGACCACAGGCAAATGGTGCCATCCTGGTGACCCTAAGCTCACTTGCTAGTGTTCTCACCCATTGCCATGTCCAAGACCCTTAACACACACCTTGTTTACTTGTATGTATGTATGTTTGTATGTATACATTCATTTACTTTGTGGTCAGTTTAGCTGCTAACATTTAGGCATGTTCTATCAATAGTCCACGTAATTATCATTAGACTTTCAAACTTCGCGAATTCTTTGAGAGGATTAAAACAGATACGCTTAATAAAATACCTCTGTGTGTACAAGGTGACATTCAGCTACAGGCAGTCAAATAATTGTGTGCTGTGGACCTCCCCTTGTGATCTTGAAGCGAACGGTCAGTGTCCCCTTTCAGCATCAGCAAGCTTCATAACCTGCAGGTGTCTGATGTGGGGGGTTGTTTGTCACGTTGTGGTTAGATAACTAATATTTGTTTCTCGTTATGTTGTACGTTGGATCCTGTCCTGAGTTTTTGCATTCATTAACTCCTGTCCTGAGTCTTTGCATTTATGAAAGCTCTGTGTCTGTTTGATAGCGGGGGACCTTGAGGCTCAGGGACTCAATAGTGTGCCCAGACGTCACCTGCCATGTCGATGGCCTTGGAGATGAGCCAAAGCCGCCTGGTTCCCAAGCCTGGGCTTCTAGCTGATGTGCTTAGTGGGACTTTGTAAAACACCTGAGTGTACACTGTGGTTGTCTAAGTTCTAGGCCCAGGACTTCTTCCCTGTTGGCTAGGAGGTGAGGGCAGGTTTCATTTTCATCATTTAATGATTAGGAAAATTTCATTTCAGAGTCCTTCCTCGAGCAGTCTGTTCAGAACAGTAATCTTGCAGATATCCAACTAAGTTGTTTTGTGTGCATTGTTTCACTTAGTAAAATCCAGTGGCATCCCAACACAGGATATTAACATCCTCCGTGAGATGGGCCTTGTGCCCAATGCACTGTGGAGGAGCCAGGGTTACAGAAGACCAGTGAGATGCCCAGCTCACTACCGAGTCTGTCACCCCTCGGTGTCCACAGGGGACTGGTTCCAGGAGCCCCCAGCTACCAGAATCCTCAAGTCACTGATATAAAATGACATGGTACTCGTGGATAATCTAGTTACCACATATATTTCATTTCATCGCTGGGTGACTTGTAATACCGCACAGCACCTACACATCCCTTCGTTCACGGGATTCAACATGGTACTCACCTTGAGGCAAGTTTAGTTTTGCTTTTTAGAATTTCCTCGAATTTGTTTGCCCAGTTCATTGCAAAGTCACCCCCAGCAAGGTGAGAGTCTTAGGCACCCCTGTCTTCTCTGCATCTAGACTAGTGCCTTGAGTCTTCAGTTCAGAGAACTTGAATCAGGAAATAAAAGTAGATCTTGGAGCCAGAATTCAAACCCAATCTGTTTGCTCTGCAACCCTCACATGTATCACTAGGAGCAAATTGTTCTCTGCCAGGTGGGCCTCCATGAGAGCTCCGTGTTGGCTGTGTCTGGCCTCAGCCAGGGTTGGGTCCTCTATGGTGGGGTTGAGGTCTGTAGCCTGGTAGAACACCTTGGGCTTTGATCAGGGCTTGAAGTGTGACTTCTAGGGCACATGTGCTTATGAGAGAGAGAGAGAGAAAGAGAAAAAGTCAGAAAGTCACCCCCAGGGGAGATGGCTCTCTTCTTGGGATTTTGGGCATGCATGCTCACACGCCTGGCATGATTTTTAAGTCACCAGGTCCAGGACTTGAACCGTGGTTGGCCACCACACCACCCACTGGCTTGGAAAAAGTCTTTTAAATGATTTCTTTGAGAAAAACATTATTTTATGTCTGTTTTAACTACATTAGTCCTGGGTGCAGAATTTGAATTCACATTTGCACAGGTTATATTTGAATTCATGGTTGGCTTCTTTGACTTTTCAGCTTTGGAGCTGACCACGATGCTGAGCAGGAAGTGGCAGCTGCAGGGAGCAGTGGCCCAGTGACCGGCTCCTGGGTCCTCTCAGTGAAGCCAGGAAGGCAGCTTCGGCAGACGGAGCCACTGGGCCAACTCTGGACAGGTGAGCCCTGCTATATCTGCTCTCATAGGTAGGGAATTTCTTTGCAAGAGAGTTGCCTGTTAAATATTGATTAAGGTGAGGGCAATAAAAGCATGTCACTGTGGATGGAGGTACACCATGGATCCTTCATTCCAGTGTCCCCAAAGGAAATCTGCCTGTGGCTTGGTCCTCCTGCTTCCCCTCCTCCTTGGCTCAGCTTTGCTTGGAAACACTGAGTTGAGTAGGGAGGACAGACCTTGCTCCATGTGGACAGGTCACTCGTCCCTGCAGGTTTTCTCTGCCCATCTGTAAGCTGGGCACAACAGTTCCTACCTCCCAGATTGCTCTGGGCACCCACGAGCCTTGTGATTTGATAGCTGTTTATGAAGGTGGGTAGAACAGAATGGAGGAGGACCTTGTCACTGCGTTGTTTTCTAACATGGCATGTGCTGGTCTGCCCTAGCCCTTAGTGTTGGATATCGGAGTCTGTATACATAATGAAGGGCGCCAGCCCCTCCTGTCCCTCAGCACATCAGCCTGACGCAGCCCTGTCTGAGATTGGACCTTCTCTTCCACCCTGGGTGGCCTTGGGTATAGGATCCTTACTCAAGATGTGACCAGGGCTGCCAGCAGAGAGCCAAGGTCAGAATGGCCTTCCAGCAAGTGGCCCTACGGAGCCTCTGCCCTGGGTGGAAGGCTCTGCAGAGCGTAGGGGTCAGCTCAGATGATGTACCACAGCCTGGAGGTTGTGAAGTGCAGCAATTTGTTCTCTCGCTGTTCTGGAGGCTGGAAGTCCAAGATCTAGGGGCAGGTCAGGTTTCTTCTAAGGCCTCTTTCCTTGACTTGCGGATCTGTCTTCTCTCTGTGTCTTCTGAGTGTCTGAGCCCACACTCTGTGTGCATCCTTGTTTTGATATTCTCATCTTATAAAAACACCAATCATATGGGACTAGGGCCCCACCTAGTGACCTTAGTTTTACTTAATTACCTCCATAAAGATCTTATCTCGAAATACAGACAGTCCTCCCGGATGGTTCCGCTTAACAATGTCTCACCTTTATGCTGGTGTGAAACTGATGTGTGTTCAGTAGAATCCATACTTCACATACTCATGCAGCCATTCTGTTTTTAACTTGCAGTGCAGTAATCAATCAAGTACACAAGAGCTTAAAGACTTTAGCATAACATGGACTGTGTTAGATAGTTTGGGCTGCCAGTAGGCTAATAATGTGAGTGTTTTGAGGATGTTGAAGGTGGGCCGGGCTAAGCTTTTGTATTCGATAGGTAAGATGTATCAGATACATTTTTATCTTATGATGTTTTGAACTTAGAATGGGTTTATTGGGATGTTTGTAACCCCATCATACACTGAGTATCATCTATGCAGTCATGTTTTAAGGTATTGGGGGCCAGGACTGCAATACATGAATGGCTTAAGGGACATCCAGGTTAGGCCAAGGGACAGAAGAAGGTCTGGTCCTCCTGGTCACCTTTTCTGGTAGCCATGCCTTTAGTGGAAAGGTTCTGGGCTTTTCCCCCAAATGTCAGCTTCATTGATGTTGGGTGCTGAATAACATTTTGCATGTCCTGTTCTAAATTGAAGAAGTCCACACCCAGGTATTTTCCTGCTTCTCCCTAGATAGCTGCATACAGGTTAATGTCTCTGTACGAGCCCATGCCCCTTCACAGACAAAGCCCCTGGCACCAGGAAGAGCAGGAGCTGGTGCAGCTATAGGCTTCTGCCTGCTGCATGCTCAAGGAGGCCAGCCTCCAGTGAACTGTGACCACCCAAACTGCCACTGCCCTCCTGGTAGAACCGACTGTGCTGTCGGGCAGGTTTTTTGTAAGAGACCCTTCACCCTGCTCTCCAAGCACAGGTGAGCGAAGGTAACAGACTGCTCTGTCTGCATGGATTGCTGAGAAAGCGATTGCTTCATGGCATGGCTGCTGGCAGCTCCTTCATGTCTGAGACCCAGGGCATGGTACCAGTGGTTTCTTGGCATGCTTTTTCGAGGCCATTGAGGCAGCGTGCACTGCCTGAAGCATCAGGTGATGTGTATGCAGAAGGGCTGAGCCCACCATGTCAGGGTGAGGAGTGGGGCTTTCCCTTCTTCTTGGACCTGGCTACTCCTTTGCACTGCCAGAGATTCTTCAGCCATAATACGGATTTATTGCGAGTGGTGCTGAGATTCCTTGGGCTTTGGGACTATTTTTGTTTCTGGCAAGCCATTATAATGTTGGAGAGACACGTCTGAAAAAGGCAAAAAGCCATTCCTCACCTCCCACTTTGGAGATCATCTGACCAGCGCCAGAGCTCTTGTCTTTCTTCCCGGTCATCTCATTTAAAGGAGCCCTCCTGCAGAGCCCCTGTTGGCCTGGTCAGGGACACTGCACAGACACAGCGTTGAAACGGAACCTCTTTCATACTTAATCTTCATGTTTTGGGCTTAAACTCTGATCATCAATGGCAGCTCAAGTTGTGGGTTCCTCTGCTGTGGAAGGCTTGGTGTGGCATCCTGCCTCCTCTGTCCTCCGGGCTTGAGGAACGGGTCTGTCACCATCCTTTGCCCTGCTTGTTGAGCTTGAGTCCCAAGAGGAATCACTGGGTGTGGGATAGGGAGTGTCCGGCCCAAGATTGCTCTGGAGAAAGAATTTCCAGATGTTTTAAGCCACAAAATCCTTTCTCGACATGGGACGTGTGCACTCCCCACGTTCACCAGGTGTTCGAGGACTTCACTGGCTGAGCTGGGGATAGAACTCTCTGGGGTCTGAGTGACAGCAACACAGGCCATGAAGTCTCCTGTTTTCTCCCCTGTGGTCACTGAGACAACTCCCGGGATGAGGTGTCCAAGGGTGAGTCCACCATGGAAAGTCTTAAGACTCTTAAATAAAAGTCAGTCTGTGTTCATGTATTCCATAGCTAAATGTCGCACCTTCATCCTGCCAGACAGTTCCTAAAACACACGCAGTGGGGGCTGGGTGCCCTGAGGGTTCCTGTTCAGGACCTCTGGTGGATGGTCTGGAATATATGTCTTCTCCAAGTAGTGCAGGCCATCAGAGAATAAATCTGGCCTGGAGCGAGACTTGGCTTCTTTGGCTGTGTTATCAGATACATTTGATGAGAACCTGTAGTGGATTCGGCCTCACTTTACTAAATTTTTCTGTTCATTCATGAATTTTTAGGATGCACCACTTGGCACTGGACACCATCCTAAGTCAGGATGTTCCCTGTATGCCAGGGACCATCTCATAAGAGCTTCTTGAAGATCTGTTCACCTGACTGCAAAGAGCAGAATGGTTGTGTCTTACAACCATTGTGATTTCCCACCCTTAGAAAGGGGAAGTCATACCACTTTCATACCTGTGTGGTGATCACAAGACCACCACGGCCCCCACCTATAGAGAATGTAATTTTAGTAGAAAGATAACCCATTAAGAGCTCATGTTCTGCTGACCTGATATGAAGCCCAGTCCTTTGGGGTTTCAGAAAGATGCTAGAAAAACTGAGCAAGAGTATCTGAGAGGAGCTAGTGATTGTCAGAGCATGGCGTCTCAGCAGAGGGCAGCTAGGCCTAGTGGTAGGCAGGGCCTGTGGGGGCCTCATGGACTCCACAGTGACAGGTCCACACGGTAGACTATGGGGGAGTGGACTGGACACCAGGAGCAGCCCTCCCATTCTCCTTCACAGGTCACTGTGTCACCAGAGCCAGCCC